>NC_091330.1:22689283-22994283 GCF_038502225.1 Cherax quadricarinatus | reverse complement strand
CTGTATCTGTTACTCCAGGTTCCACACATAAATATGAAACAAGATAATGAAGAGGAACAATAGCTGGCTTCAGGACACGAAAATTCAACTAAGGTATTACAATAATGTAACAACAGACACACACACACACACACACACACACACACACACACACACACACACACACACACACACACACACACACACACACACACACACACACACTCTCTCTCTCACTCTCACGAACCTTACACTCACCCTCACGCAAACCTTTCACTCGCCCCCACATAAACCTTCCACATATATACCGAACACCACAGATGATGTAGTTGAAGTTCTAACAATAAAGATTGAGAACCAAAACTTAGTCATTGTGGTTGTATATAAGCCACCAGATGCAAGCACTTCCCAACAGATCAAGGAACAGCTATAGAACGTTGACTACTGCCTGGAAGAACCTTCCAGCCCCATCCCCAGACATCTTGCTGCTTGGTGATTTCAATCTAAGACATAGAAATGGAAGAATGTAGCAAATAATATTGTAGCAGAAACAATCTCTGGATGCAGCGCAGATGAAAAGTCACACACACACACACACACACACACACACACACACACACACACACACACACACACACACACACACACACACACACACACACATACACGAGCTGCTAAATCTCTGCGATAAATACACCCAAAGCCAGCAGATAGTGGAGCCAACAAGACTGGAAAGCATACTTGACCTTATTCTCACAAATAATGAAGACCTGGTCATAAACATAATATCATCAACAAGTAATTTACATCACAATCTGATCGAAGTCCAGACTTACATGCAAAAGGGTCCTACCCATCAAAAGGCACACAGTTACGAAGATGCCTTCACCAAATTCAACTTCAACAACAAGACCATCAACTGAGTTCAGGTAAACCATATCCAAAATGAAACATGTTGGGAAGATATCTTAAATAACATATATCCTAACCATTGCTTTGAGAAGATCAACTTCCTGGAAGCTGAAGTTTGTTCAAGGCATATTCCCCTAAGAAAAAAGAAAAGAAAACTGGAGAGAGAGCAATGCTCCCTCTACAGGAGAAGGCGAAGAATCACTCAGCTCCTCAAGAACGTTAGATTATCTGAAACACGGAAGGAAGCGCTATTCAGGGAAGTGGAAAATATTGAGCTTAGGTTAAAGGATTCATATAGGATCTAGGAGAGACAGGAGGAGCTAAAAGCGATTAGTGAAATCGAAAGGAATTGGAAATAATTCTTTTCATATGCCAAAAACAAGACAAAAACCACATCTAGTATCGGGCCCGCTCAGACAAGACGGAACTTACACATATGACAACAAAGAAATGAATGAGATACTGAAATTTCAGTACGACTCTGTGTGTAGCGAGCCACTAATCAGTCTAAAGATCGACAATCCAAATGATGTTTGCATGAATGAACCTCAAAACCCTGTCAATGTATGCCATATTTCTGACATAGCCTTAACTCTAGTAGACGTTGGGAAAGTCATTGACAACATGCTCATGCATTCAGCTTCAGGCCGAGACTCGTGGAACTCCATGTTCATAAGAACTGCCCTAAGTATGCTATGGAAAAGGCGCATAGACACGGGTGAAATTCCACAGTCACTAAAAACAACAGATATAGCCCCACTCCATAAAGGTGGCAGGAAAACAATAGCTATGAACTATAAACCAATATCTCTAACGTCCCACATAATAAATCTTTGAAAGAATACTAAGAAGCATGATTGCAAACCACTTGGTTTCCCAACAATTGCACAATCCAGGGCAAAATGCGTTCAGAGCAGGTCGATCCTGCCTCTCGCATCTACTGGACCATTACGATATGGTCTTGGATGCACTGGAAGAAAAACAGAATGCAGATGTAGTATACACAGATTTTGCATATCCTTTGACAAGCGCGATCATGGTGTAATAGCAAATAAAATGCGTACTAAAGGGATAAATGGCAAAGATAGATTAACTTTATAACTAATCGAACACAAAGTAGTGGTAAACAGAGTTAAATCGGAAGTTGCCATAGTGAAGAGCTCTGTTCCACAAGACACAGAAGGCACAGTATTCGTCCCTATCCTGTTTCTCATCATCATATCAGATATAGACAGAGATGTAAACCATAACACCGTGTCATCCTTTGCAGACGATAGTAGGATCTGCATGAGACTGTCATCCATTGAGGGTACAGTAAAGAAGATATAAACCAAGTCTTCCAGTAGGCAACGTAGAACAGTATGTTGTTCAATGAGGACAAATTCCAACTACTCCGTTATGAAAAACTGGAGGAAATGATACCTAGAAGTGAGTATATTACAAACTCTAATCACACAATAGAGCAGAAAAGTAATGTGAAGGATCTGGGAGTGGTAATGTCTGAGGATCTCACCTTCAAGGATCACAACAGTGCCACTATCACATCTGCAAGGAAAATAATAGGATAGATAATGATAACGTTCAAAACAAAAGATACCAAGCCATTGATGATTCTTTTTAAATCACTTGTTCTTTCTAGGCTGGAATTCTGCTATACATTAACATCTCCAGTCAAGGCTGGTGAAATCGCCCATCTAGAGAGTACAGAGAACCTTTACTGCACATAAGTTCTATCAGATACCTTAACTACTAGGAATACTTGGAAGAACTTGACTTGTACTCACTGGAGCGAGGCGAGAGAGAGACATCATAATCTACACCTGGAAAATTATAGAGGGGCTGGTCTCTAATCTGCACAAAGAAATCACTCCTTACGAAAGGAAAAGACTTGGCGCCATTAGTACACTAAAAGACAACACAATAAACGTCTGGGGCCCAAGACTGTTCAACAGCCTCCGACCAGGCATAAGGGGAATTACCAATAGACCCCTGGTTGCCTTCAAGAGGGAGCTGGACAGATACCTAAAGTCAGTGCCGGATCAGCCTGGCTGTGGTTGGTACGTTGGACTACGTGCGGCCAACAGTAACAGCCCTAGTTGATCATTCCTTTATCCACAGGGAGGCCTGGTCATGGACCGAGCCGAGGGGGACGTTGATCCCCGGAATCCTCTCCAGGTAGACTCGCCCCCACCCATACCTTCCACTCACCCTCCACAAACCTTACACTCACCGCCACACAAACCTTCCACTTATCCCCACACAAGCCATCCACTCACCCACACACAGACCTTTCACTCACCCCCACACAAGCCTTCCAGAAATAACCAAAATAGTCCACCTTGGAGCCTTGTAGAACTGGAGGTACAGCCAGTGGCTAACACCCTCCTTCCCATGGCCCTCCAGAACCACAACTACTGATGCCAACTACAAAATCATCTCCAGCAAACACGCAACACGACCTCATTTATATTTGCTAACATTCAGGGCCTTAAGCCATCCCTAACAGCAAAACACGTTTAATCACTGGACTTCTAGAGGAGTCAGATGTTATGTTTGCAGCCTTAACTTCAAATGAAATATTAATAACTGGGCACAACCTTTTTAGATGCGACAGAAAGAACAGGCAACAAGGGAGGGTTGGCCTGTATGTCAGAGTCACTCATTTTCTCAGACACCACAAATGATGTAATTGAAGTTTTAAAAGGAGGCCTTGTCATGGACCGGGCCGCAGGGGCGTTGATCCCCGAATACCGTCCAGGTAGACTCCAGGCAGGTAGACCCTTACACAATCCACTCATCCCCACACAAACTATCCATTCACCCCCATATAAACCATCCACTCCCACACAATCCATCCACTCATCCCCTCACCCTCACACAAACCATCCACTCATCCCCTCACCCTCACACAAACCATCCACTCATCCCCTCACCCTCACACAAACCATCCACTCATCCCCACACAAACCATCCATTCACCCCCAGACAATCCATCCACTCATCCCCTCACCCCCACAAACCATCCACTCACCCCCATACAAACCATTCACTCATCCACTCACCCCACATACAAACCATCCACTCATCCCCACACAAACCATCCACTCACCCCCATACAAACCAGCCACTCACCCCCACATAAACCATCCACTCATCCACTTACCCCACATGCAAACCATCCACTCATCCACTTAACCCACATACAAACCATCCACTCATCCCCACACAAACCATCCACTCACCCCCATACAAACCAGCCACTCACCCCCACACCAACCATCCGCTCACCCCCACACAAACCATCCACTCACCCCCACACAAACTATCCTCTCACCCCCACGCTAACCATTAACTCGCCCCCACACAAACCATCAACTCACCCCCACACAAACCATCAACTCACCCCCACACAAACCATCAACTCACCCCCACACAAACCATCAGCTCACTCCCACACAAACCATCAACTCGCCCCCACACAAACCATCAAGTCACCCCCACTCAAACCATCAACTCACCCCCACACAAACCATCAACTCGCCCCCACACAAACCATCAACTCGCCCCCACACAAATCATCAACTCGCCCTCACACAAACCATCAACTCGCCCTCACACAAACCATCAACTCACCCCCACACAAACCATCAACTCGCCCCCACACAAATCATCAACTCGCCCTCACACAAACCATCAACTTGCCCCCACACAAACCATCAACTCGCCCTCACACAAACCATCAACTCGCCCCCACACAAATCATCAACTCGCCCTCACACAAACCATCAACTCGCCCCCACACAAACCATCAACTCGCCCTCACACAAACCATCAACTCGCCCCCACACAAATCATCAACTCGCCCTCACACAAACCATCAACTCGCCCTCACACAAACCATCAACTCACCCCCACACAAACCATCAACTCGCCCCCACACAAATCATCAACTCGCCCTCACACAAACCATCAACTTGCCCCCACACAAACCATCAACTCGCCCTCACACAAACCATCAACTCGCCCCCACACAAACCATCAACTCGCCCTCACACAAACCATCAACTCGCCCCCACACAAATCATCAACTCGCCCTCACACAAACCATCAACTCACCCCCACACAAACCATCAACTCACCCCCACACAAATCATCAACTCGCCCTCACACAAACCATCAACTCACCCCCACACAAATCATCAACTCGCCCCCACACAAACCATCCACTCACCCCCATACAAACCATTCACTCATCCACTCACCCCACATACAAACCATCCACTCATCCCCACACAAACCATCCACTCACCCCCATACAAACCAGCCACTCACCCCCACATAAACCATCCACTCATCCACTTACCCCACATGCAAACCATCCACTCATCCACTTAACCCACATACAAACCATCCACTCATCCCCACACAAACCATCCACTCACCCCCATACAAACCAGCCACTCACCCCCACACCAACCATCCGCTCACCCCCACACAAACCATCCACTCACCCCCACACAAACTATCCTCTCACCCCCACGCTAACCATTAACTCGCCCCCACACAAACCATCAACTCACCCCCACACAAACCATCAACTCACCCCCACACAAACCATCAACTCACCCCCACACAAACCATCAGCTCGCGCCCACACAAACCATCAACTCGCCCCCACACAAACCATCAAGTCACCCCCACTCAAACCATCAGCTCACTCCCACACAAACCATCAACTCGCCCGCACACAAACCATCAACTCGCCCCCACACAAATCATCAACTCGCCCTCACACAAACCATCAACTCGCCCTCACACAAACCATCAACTCACCCCCACACAAACCATCAACTCGCCCCCACACAAATCATCAACTCGCCCTCACACAAACCATCAACTTGCCCCCACACAAACCATCAACTCGCCCTCACACAAACCATCAACTCGCCCCCACACAAATCATCAACTCGCCCTCACACAAACCATCAACTCGCCCCCACACAAACCATCAACTCGCCCTCACACAAACCATCAACTCGCCCCCACACAAATCATCAACTCGCCCTCACACAAACCATCAACTCGCCCTCACACAAACCATCAACTCACCCCCACACAAACCATCAACTCGCCCCCACACAAATCATCAACTCGCCCTCACACAAACCATCAACTCGCCCCCACACAAACCATCAACTCGCCCTCACACAAACCATCAACTCGCCCCCACACAAACCATCAACTCGCCCTCACACAAACCATCAACTCGCCCCCACACAAATCATCAACTCGCCCTCACACAAACCATCAACTCACCCCCACACAAACCATCAACACACCCCCACACAAATCATCAACTCGCCCTCACACAAACCATCAACTCACCCCCACACAAATCATCAACTCGCCCCCACACAAACCATCAACTCGCCCTCACACAAACCATCAACTCGCCCCCACACAAATCATCAACTCGCCCTCACACAAACCATCAACTCACCCCCACACAAGCCATCAACTCACCCCCACACCAACCATCAACTGGCCCCCCACACAAACCATCAACTCACCCCCACACAAACCATCAACTCACCCCCACACAAACCATCAACTCGCCCCCACACAAACCATCAACTCACCCCCACACAAACCATCAACTCGCCCCCACACAAACCATCAACTCACCCCCACACAAACCATCAACTCTCCCCCACACAAACCATCAACTCACCCCCACACACACCATCCACTCACCCCCACACAAACCATCAACTCACCCCCACACAAACCATCAACTCGCCCCCACACAAACCATCAACTCACCCCCACACAAACGATCAACTCACCCCCACACAAACCATCGCTCACGCCGACACAACTACGGGTCGCCGCTGGATAGAAAAGGCAGTCTTGCTTCTCCACTTGGTCTTCCATCTCGTCCCCTTAACCAACCCACACCTTCCCTTAACCTTCCCCTTTACCATTACCATCTCTTCCCAATGGTCGCCTACTGTCTCCAACCCCCCCTCCCCCTTTAAAAGACCCACTCTGGTCACCCCATCACAGTCAATTCCTGACAATCGCCACTTCAATTTCCAGGGTGGCTAACGCCTCAGTAAACGCTTGCCTTTCTCCACTTCTATTTCTCCCTCCCCTCAACCCCCTTCAGGTTTGACCTCTCGTGCAGAATTGGTAACAGCGCACTGTTGATGTATCCCTTTTTTTTTTTGGGGGGGGGGAAGTCTCGTCTCACAAGGGTTCTCCTTTATTGGCTCTGAGGAACTCCAGATTATTTTGTGTATCTTGATGTCCCCCTCCTTCCCCAACACCTCCTCTCTCTCCCTCCCTCCCCCTCTCCCTCCTCTCTCTCTCTCTCTCTCTCTCTCTCTCTCTCTCTCTCTCTCTCTATCTATCTATCTATCTATCTATCTATCTCTCCCTTCTGACCTTCTCTACCATATAGTCCAGACTGTCAGGCTAATCTAGGAAAATAATCATCACAGTGTCACTGTGATGAACGCTTGAGGAACATTATTTCCGAAAGGAAGACAAAAACTGAAACATTAATCAAACTAATTTGAACTATAGATAAGCTAATGATTTTTTTCCCATTTGATTCGAATTTTAATGTTAATTCGCGTGAAAACCCTCCTTAAAAAATGCGCTGGTGGATTCAGAATTGAATTATGTAATTATAATAAACTGTGTATGGAGGTGGGGGAGGCAATACATGGATTGCACTGTGCATGACATGCCACAATTAGTCCAGGCTGTCCATACAAGGTATGAGTTTGCACGAGCTATTTTGTGCTTAGTTCATATAATGAGCACTGCAGTGACGATTTTTTGGTAGATCGTTTAATATTTATATCTGTCTTAGAGTTGTATTTGATCACCTTCAGCAGAGCTTCTGAAGATGGCGGTAAATCTGTTGTTCCTGGTTGAAGTCGATCACAGTCTTCTAGTTCTAACAGCCCGTCCACTGCTGAACTTGGAAATAAACATAGGCGCTTTGGTACCACGGCGTTGGCAGAGTATGTACGTGCACAGAAGAGGTGCTCACAGAGACCCCGTAAAATTACTGGTAAAGCAGTGCAAGCGTTCCATCATCTGAGATACCATTGTACAGGCAGATACGCGAGTCTATTCGGCAGGGTACTTGTGCCTAGCATTGCTCCTCAGTTTCCTCTCAGCAGCCCCTTTTCCAGTGACAAACATGTTTAATATTGTATCACAGCCACAGACTGCATGGACAAATGGCAGCAAGTTACACATGTCTGAGCCCACAGCACTCTGCCGTTAATAAATATTCTGAATAACATTTTTGTTTGATCTAAGGAACAGATCGATGGACCCAAAGACATCGTGAAAGTAAGTCGATAGCAAGTGGTCCGTGTCCTCGCCGGTGAAGGTTGAGGCACAGATAGAAGCAGATTTTACGGCTGATGGGACAGCAATATGAATATTATTGCATCCACTTTCTTGCAGCTTCTCACCGAGCACGATATTGAACCTCTGATGGTATTGCTGGCCAATAAGTGTTCTTCATTTTGATGACAATTTCCCCAGTACCTAGTTCACTTGGAGAAGTGAGCCACTACCAATGACGTACTTTCTGTTCTCCCTCGGATAGCTGAGGCATGTCAGCGCCTCGACCTGTTATCCAAATTGCGTCCACAAATTCTGGCTTCTTGGTCTCTCGAAAGCTAAACGACTTAAAAAAAAACCTGAAAGGTGGCCGCACAACTTACACTTACAGCGTAACTGTGGATCCACTGTATAATACAACATTTCTTGGAAGAGGATGGAGATGACCTTCCCAATTTTAACGCTTCTGATTTTATCAGGTGACGACGACTATTATAATAATCTTTATGTGTACATGTACAATGTATACAGTCCTAGCTGACATCAATGATACACTACGGTATAGAGTGTCGCTTGTTATGCAGAGCATTGCGGGCAAATTAGGTCGATTTTGTCCCAGGATGCGACCCACACCAGTCAGATAACACCCAGGTACCGATTTTATACTGATGGGTGAACAGGGACAGCAGGTGTCTTATGGAAACACGTCCCTAATGTTTCCCAGCCGTACAGGACCTCAGTGTGTGAGCTGAGTGCGCTAGTGATTGACCTACCAATTATCTCCATGTATTACAACCAGACGTCCAGTGCGATGATCATACAACGTGATCTCTTCGTCATCCACATTTAGTTGGGCCGTATTAAGGGATACCTCAAAAAAAAAACTCATTTGCTGAAAGTTCATCTGCCCTAAGTTTCTCGTATAACTGTACTGCTGTGATGAAGATTTCGTCGATGACTTGTGCTGAACGCGAAACGACTTCTGTGGTTTCCTTCATGTCGGAGTCCAAAACTTCCAAATTGAACGGTGTCGTCAATATTATTGCATTCTATGTAGTAACGACAAGAACATGTCTCCTACTTTAGCCACTGCTTTATATGCTCAAATGAGTTTGGAGCATACACCATCTACAACCTCTTGAATGCCTGACCTTCACATCAGCTGTCCTATGCAACCGATGAAGCTCATTTTAGTGACCTGATCGAACACAAAATTCACTGCCAGATGGTTCGCTGGCCACAGTGATCATCGCTTCCCGCCGTAATGGCTGATTAAAGGTGAGAATAAGCATTAAATAAGGCGTTTGGCGACTGCACACAGTAATTGTAGTGCAAAGCAAACATAACTTACGTCACTAACATTCTTATCTATCATTGGCAAATACATAAGAGATTATTGTCCAGGAAGACTTCCTTGACTCACGGTTTGCATCATTCCTGACCACCCAGACTTTGAGGATGATATTTGCCATGCAGTTAGGTTACGTAGTTTGTTACGCTGAGCATCTCTCATTTAAGGAGACATTTTGTAAAAGGTCACCCAAAGATTTTTTTTTTAATCTAAGAGACAATGCTAAGCGTGTCAAACTACAACATAAATCCAAACGCCAATACTACTTAAGCAATAATGAAGGAAAAATAAACATGGTTGAAGCAACAATGATGAAACAAGTGAATATGAAGCAACAGTGAGGGAACAAATGAATATGACTGAAGCAAAATGATGGAAAAAAAAGAATATTATTGAAGTAATAATGAATGAAAATGAACATAATTGAAGTAATAAGACATAGAACATTCGAATTATTCCCTAAAAACAAAACAAAACAAAAAAAAATATTAAAGGCTCAATCTCCCAATTCATCTTTATTTTGTGTGTGCTGTTCGGCACGTCTTAAAGAATAAATTACCACAGAAATGATCTCTCCCACAATTTGATCCATGTCAGACTGCAGAGTGAATGGACAGTTAAGTGTTCCACATGGTGTAAGTTACGATTTTCAGCACTTTAAAAACATGCCGCTGTCATCCTGATGAATGAAAAACTTGTACAACACTTGGGTATCTCTCCAGTGGCTTCATCAGTTCTCTGTATAAGACTGAGGAAGCCAATGGCTGGCCAATCGTTTCCACATTAAAGGTACCAAGTCTCTCAATCATCAACTTGTGGGTTTTCTAAATCATTTAAATAATATTTCGGTATCTGTTTCTAGCGATATTGTTATTTTGGGAAATATATAAATGTGAACTTAATATTTAACATGAAGAGGGGTGAAGTTAGTCAGCTGTGGACCAGATGATTCTTTGATCAGTTAGGTTGATTTATCTGTTTCGTGTGAGTCTTCCCATTGTGAACTAGTCGAGGACTGAGTGATCGCTAATGCAGTATTGTAATTGAAAAGATTGCAGCCAGAGTGAAACTGATGAATTCTCACAAGCTGACACGGAATAAAATATATTCTTAAGATATATTCTTGAGTCATATTTTTAAGAGATGAACGTCCATTGGCTCTCACATTAAGGAATGTCTCTGTAGAGCGCACTGGGAAGGACTGGGAAGCCTCACCACTCCACACCAGTTGCCGCCCAGATTTATTGTTCTGTTGATTTTACTCTCACTCTAAACTATACATGGGTAGAGAAAATGCTACAATTTATACAGTGCGACATGCAAAGTTATATCTACTTCAATTATGAATGAGAAAAAAAGATGAATTTAAACATAGAGGTAGACAACGATTGCTGACACTTCAAGTTTAGGTATGTCTGATACTTTTGTTATAAACAGTAACAATGGCTTAACCCACACAGAAAGGTGCGTATGCAGGTATACTGCATAAGCCACTAATGTTGTAAAGCCATTCTTCATTTATAAAAATTCTGGATAAAATTTTTCAACCGATTACTGAACGACTCGCCAGCCACTCAGTGGATAGGCCACTCGACCAACCACTCGATCAGCCTCTTCAACCATCCAATTAATCAATCACTCTCTGTCCCAATTAACAATGAAGTCTCAGCGGTCACTCACAGTCCTTCCTCGTTTACCTCCTCTATCTCCCCAAACTTTGGTTTTCACCTTCGCTATCGTGTGAAAAACCATTCCAAGAAATTGTAATTCCTGCACTGCTGGAACGGAAATAAAAAGTTATCATAGCTACTGAACCCATATCTGTATTCCTGAATGGTATCATCGCTCTACTGAAGTCTTCCAGCTCAGACTGACTTACGTCGTTATCTCGTGTATGAAATTCATCCCGTGTGATGGAATATGATTGAAAAATATCATTATTTTTTTGGTCCCATAATATGACTGTCATAATGAATTCAACAACAGCACACTGCAGGTGTATCCGATTTCAGAAACCTTCGCTACATCTTAAATATATGAGGATGACAGTGTACAAATGTTGATCAGGGTTCGGATCAAAATAGGTGGAACATCGATTTAGAAAGAGGCAGACATTGGGGACGTGTAGTACTATTAATTTGGATAATAGATGTTAAGAGGCAGCAGGTCGATGAATAAGACATTCAGCAGCAGACTATGGAGCAGAACTCTTCTCCAGGCAGAGGGACTGACTACCTCAAAACTAAATCTTCAAGGGTGATGGACTGATAACATCGTCTTTACATCTCTACTTCTTCTGCATCCTCCTCTGTATTCGACTAAAAAGTCTGTTGTATAGGCGAAACGTTTCGGAATAAAGATAACTAATTCATGTTGATAAATTAGACACATGTGCAACTCTTGGGTATCTTTATTGAGGAAACGTTTCGCCACACAGTGGCTTCATCAGTCCATACGTAGGAGAAACTTGAAGAACAGGAGGAGAATGAGGTAATCAGTCCCTCAACCTTGAGTCGATGTGTTCAGTCCATCAATCTTGAATAGATGGATTGATGGACTGAACACATCGACTCAAGGTTGAGGGACTGATTACCTCATTCTCCTCCTGTTCTTCAAGTTTCTCCTACGTATGGACTGATGAAGCCACTGTGTGGCGAAACGTTTCCTCAATAAAGATACCCAAGAGTTGCACATGTGTCTAATTTATCAACATGTCGGTTCTCTGAACCATTCATCTACATAACTAATTCATGCACATGTTTCCTGTCAACTTGTCGGTATTGTATAACATTATCATATTATCTAGATGTCTTGATTGAAAGACGGTTCTCCTACACAGCTGGTCTGTCAATCTTTTACAGAAGTATAAGGACGGAAAATGTTGTAATGGAGCCACTGGAGGAGGTGGAGAGATGAAGCAGTTGAAGACATGGCTACATATGACCGGGGCCCACTAGTGGAAGTAGGTTAGGCCCATAAGGTGGACCAGAGATTTAGTAATGGAGTTGTAGAAGATATGGAGAAATGCAATTCCCACATATGACTGTGTCATATGTGGGCGGGGTCCACTAGTGGAGTTGAAGATTTGGAGGCATGCAGCGATTGATGTATCACATGTGGGTGGGGTCTACTAGAGGAAGAAGGGCAGGCCCATAAAGTGAGCCAAAGTAGTAGTAATGGAGTGTTGTTGTCAGACAAGTATTATTACACCAAGGATATAATAGAGCCAAGTTGATGACTAAGATACGTGTGCGACACCTGTGTATATTATTGAAAAAGATACCCACCTGTTGAAAATGTGTCATATTCGCTAACCTGTCGGAATTATACCTGTGGCATAAGATAATGTGAAAGCTTATGAGAGGTACGTTGGAAAGACAGACTGAGATCCCACGTTCCCTATCGAGGCTTTATGCTGAGGAATAAGGGCAGTTCTGACTAACAGATGAGATTAAGATTATATGAACGAGGCTCTCTGCCCCCACCCCTCACCTCCCACCGGCCACACAACAATCATAATAAAAAAGAATGAAATATATCCATGACATATAGATAAATACTGATGAATATTCAGTACGAGAAATGGAAGTATTGCTTCTACTAATACTAGAGCTAGAGAGAATAAAACCCTTATATACCTTAAAGAAAGAAGAACAAAACAGAGATGTAAAATAGAGAGATAAATAATCTGTGGCATACTTAAGAGGGAATTCTTTGAGTGTGAGCGTAGTGGACCACTGGTATGGAAAAGAAAGGAATACAGGGAAACAAGCTCGTTACAAAAATTTATAAGTAGATGAAATAGCCTAAGAGGCAGAGAGCAAGCTACGAGAGTTTACAGACGTACAGAGACCTGGGCCAAGAGCTAAACCCCGATAACTGAAGACACAAGTAGGTGAATACAGAGGCCCGCCTATAAAAGTTTTGTCCTGGGTTGAGGAGGATGATGCACGAGCCAGTCAGTCTTTACAGTGATGTGGTAACAGCATACCAGGCTACTGTGCAGTGTAATAAAAAAGACCGTGCTTACAGTCCGTCTTAAAAATTATTATAGTCCCATGTGGGCCACTGAGCACAAGAAGTAATTGAGGAATGATCTTCCCTCCGTTAAGACTATGTACTACGTTTTGTAGAAGTGGGAAGAAGGGGTTGGTCAGTATACAGTATGTATGACACAAATGCATCACAGGACCACCCAGTTCAGTATATGATATAGCGAGTTGGGACACATAAGCAACCTTATTACAGGGTATGCAATACATCTAGTAAAAACATTGGAAAGGCCGCTACAGTTGTTTAGACATGGTGGCTCACTACACTGTGTGATGCAGTAAGTGGAGCACTACATTGTAACTTGGGACACACGGAGCAGCCCAGAGAATATTATTAATTGGACGGTCCACTATAGTGCGTGACAGAGTGGAACACAGGGAAGTTATCACATCAATCTTCTTAACACTTGAAGATTATAGATCCAGGTTTACGTGAATTAATATTCTGCGCTTTACATTTGTGTTCTCTCTTGTTCTCGCTCTCGCTTTCTCGTGCTCGCTCTTTCTCCATTGCTTTCTTGCCCTTCCTTTCTTGCTCTCGCTTTGCCTTTGTCATTTTTATGCTCTGTCATTATCATTCACTCGTTGTTCTCTCGCTATCGTTTTCTCTCTCAAATCCCCCTCGTTCTCTCCCTCCCTCCCTCCTTTTCTCTCGTTTAACAGTGCTTCCTGGACTTTGGATAGTTTAGTAATAGCTGTCATGTTTGTCTCGTTTGTTTTAGCGTTCGTCATGGTTGCTGTCGTGTTCATCGTGGTTTCTGTGATATTTGTTGTTGTTATAATGTTCATTGGAGTTATTATGTATTTTGTCAAAGTTTCTATAGTATTAACCGTAATTGGCTGTTTTTGTGTTTAGTGTTACTTATTACTTCTGTCAAAGATGTACTGCTGCTTTTGTAGTCGTTGCAGTGATTTTTACAACTTTAACCGTAAGTTAGTTATTGCAGATGTTTTGTTCACTGTTGTAGTGTTTGTAGTAACTCGTCTTGTTTAGTTGTTTTAATGTTGTGGAAGCTGCCGCATGTAAAGACATTTATTTAACGTTATTTGTTGGAAACTCTCCTTTAAACTTGAGGGTGGAGCTCCCTGTCTCATACAGCTCCCTGTCTTTTACAGCTCCCTGTCTCATACAGCTCCCTGTCTCACAGCTCTGTCTCATACAGCTCCCTGTCTCACAGCTCCCTGTCTCATACAGCTCCCTGTCTCATACAGCTCCCTGTCTCATACAGCTCCCTGTCTCAAAGCTCCCTGTCTCATACAGTTCTCTGTCTCAGATGTACACTCTTCAGAGTGTGCGGTGAAAGCACATTACAGACTACACGTATGTACCTACATACACGCTTTGTTTTTAAGAATAAGTCATAACTCGGAAACAGTATAGGCTGCGAGGCTAAACAAGCTCCACAAACTGGTCACAAGTATTTCAGAGGCAAGCTAATTTAGTGCTTAGACAGCACGACAAAAAAATTATCTGTACGGATGATAACTCAACAGACATCTTATTGTAATGTAAGAATTGTGTTTACACACGCACACACACATTATATATATATATATATATATATATATATATATATATATATATATATATATATATATATATATATATATATATATATATATATAATGTGTGTGTGTGCATATAATATATACGTAATATATATATATATATATATATATATTCGTGCCGAATATGTAAAACTGGTCAATTAGCAAGAACTCATTTAAAATTAAGTCTTTTCTGAAATTTTCTCTTAAACGTTTAAAGATATATTTTTTTCATTAATGTTAATGTAAAAAATTTTAATTTTGCACCAAAAGAATCTTAGAAAACTTACCTAACCTTATTATAACAAGAGCAATTTATTTTAGCCTAACCCAACGAAATATATTTTAAATACGTTTACAATAATTTAGTACTAAACAAACACAATCAAATATATTTTTTCGTTAGGATCAGAATGATTTTGGCGAAATTATTGCATAGACAAATTTTCACTTGTCTTATATGGCAAGATGAGCGTTGCTATTTAAGCCATGATCGCAAGTTCTGCCTATTCGGCACGACATATATATATATATATATATATATATATATATATATATATATATATATATATATATATATATATATATATATATATATATATTATATGCAAAACAACCACTGTGAAAGAATAGTGAAATTCCAAGCGCTTTCGTGACTTCTCACATTATCAAAGAATTATATTGCTCTTTGATAATGTGAAAAGTCACGAAAGCGCTTGGAATTTCACTATTCTTTCACAGTGGTTGTTTTGCATATTCTGATATCACCTGTTTTCTGCCATCTTATTGCATATATATATATATATATATCAATGAAATCAAGAAACAAGTGATTTTGAATGATTAACAGAACTGCAGCTTGGCCAGGATTCGATCCTGCGTTCCCATGCCCAGCCCTGGGTGAACTGAACAAAGTACGCATCACTCAGTCCATTGGACCACCATCCTTAAACACTAGGCGCCCAGGAGTACTGATCGTGTTATCCCTGATGCAAGGACATTAGTGGTCATGGAGCCTCAGAGACTAATTTCAGCTTCATCTTGTTTGGTGTACCAGCCCTCGCAAGTAGTGTATATATCAGTGAAATCACGAAACAAGTGATTTTGAATCAAGTCTATATATATATATATATATATATATATATATATATATATATATATATATATATATATATATGTCGTGCCGAATATGTAAAACTGGTCAATTAGCAAGAACTCATTTAAAATTAAGTCCTTTCTAAAATTTTATCTTATACGTTTAAAGATATATTTTTTTCATTAATGTTAATGTAAAAAAATTTAATTTTGCACCAAAAGAATCTTAGAAAACTTACCTAACCTTATTATAACAAGCACAATTTATTTTAGCCTAACCCAACTATATATGTTTTAGATTTGTTTACAATAATTTAATACTAAACTAACACAGTGAAATATATTTTTTTTCGTTAGGTTCAGAATGATTTTGGCGAAATTATTGCATACACAAATTTTCATTTGTCCTATATGGCAAGATGACTGTTGCTATTTTAGCCAAGATCGCAAGTTCTGCCTATTCGGCACGACATATATATTCCTAACAAATCGGCCGTATCCCACCGAGGCGGGTGACCTAAAAAGAAAAACGAAAGTGTCTTTTTAAATTTAGTAATGTATACAGGAGAAGGGGTATGTATATATATATATATATATATATATATATATATATATATATATATATATATATATATATATATATATATATATATATATATATATATGTCGTGCCGAATACGTAAAACTTAGTCAATTAGCAAGAACTTATTTAAAATTAAGTCCTTTCTAAAAATTTCTCTTATACGTTTAAAGATATATATTTTTCATTAATTTTAATGTAAAAAAAAATTTAATTTTGCTCCAAAAGAATCTTAGAAAACTTACCTAACCTTATTATAACAAGAACAATTTATTGTAGCCTAACCCAACTATATATATTTCAGATTTGTTTACAATAATTTAATACTAAACAAACACAGTGAAATATATTTTATTCGTTAGGTTCAGAATGATTTTGGCGAAATTATTGCATACACAAATTTTCGCTTGTCCTATATGGCAAGATGAGCGTTGCTATTTAAGCCAAGATCGCAAGTTCTGCCTATTCGGCACATTATATATATATATATATATATATATATATAATATATATATATATATATATATATATATATATAATGTCGTGCCGAATAGGTAAAACTTGCTATTTTGGCATAAATAGCAACGCTCTTCTTGCCGAATAAGGCAAACGAAAATTTGTGTATGCAGTCATTTTGCAAAAATCATTCTGAGGCTAACGAAAAAATATAAATTTCATTGTGATAAATGGTTTAAAAGCGACAAGTTGAAGATTGAGACACTTAAGCAACATATGGGAATCTTTACTGAAGAAACGTTTTACCACACAGTGGCTTCATCAGTCCAGTACAGATCAGAAGGGTGCAAGGAGAGGAGTAGTTTGAGGTGATCAGTCCCTCAGCCTTTAGTCGATGTGTTCAGTCCATCAATCTTGTAGATTGTACAGCATAGGGCCGTAGAAGTGGCTAACATGCTGCAATCAGGTGACACGACGCAGGAGGAAGCGGGGTCATAGTGGTACCATCCACTAGTCGAAGTAGGTCTTCGTCCAAAGGTTAGACAAGGTTGAAGACTTCTTTGTATCAAGATTCCATGATGTTGCAGTGTCTGACAGATGTGATAAATGGTTTAAAACCGACAAGTTGAAGATTGAGACACTCATGCAGCATATGGGAATTTCAGCCTAATTTCGACTAGTGGATGGTACCACTATGACCCTGCATCCTCCTGCTTTGCCTCACCTGACTACAGTATTTAAGCCACGTTGACGGCCCTATGCTCTACTATCTATAAGATGGACTGAACATATCGACTCCAGGTTGAGGGATTGATCACCTCAAACTACTCCTCTCCTTATACCCTTCTGATTTGTATTGGACTGATGAAGCCACTGTGTGGCGAAACGTATCTTCAATAAAGATTATCCATAGTACTTAGTCTTATTTAATCATGTCTTTCGGATATTTGTTGAACACACCTGTTTAGCTTTAAATGCCTAAAAATTCGTAGATCAGCCCCTTCAGTTGTTGCAGCTTAAAAACGTCCAAGTACGTTACATGCGATGAATGGAGTCAAATATAGAAGAGCCGAGAAACGTGTAATTAAAGGATAGAAGACAAATGTTTGAATAATAGATGTGAGTTTATGTGCACTGAAGGTTGTGGGACATGATACAGGTTTCCGGTGGGAGGTTTGAACCGCTGCTCAGATTGACTTACGTTTGCTTGGACATACTAATCGGGTCTTCCTGACATGACATTATTTTAATCTACTAGGCATTGTATTTTGATGCTGGTTTCACATAATAGTTCAATAGAATTTCAACGAAAGGTCAGTGGTCACCTGCGGTCATGCTCGTCCTAAGCTCTGGGAGTTAGCGTGGGGTGTTACCAAGCACCATGGCTTGTAGTGTTTTAGAATCTCAGGTTAAAGTGTTGAAGAAGGAGGTTCTACTTCTTCAGGAGGAAAATTAGAGGCTGAAGATTCGCCTAGATGAGTTTGTGAGTGAGTGTGAGAAGAATTTAGCTGGTAAGGAGAAAATGGTCATCAGCATTGATAGTGGCAGCCGTTTTAAGTGGAAAGTGGCTCACAGTTCAGGAAGAAGGAAGATAAGGAGGGTTAACAGAGGATATGTGAAGGTAGGAAATCGATTCTCTGTTCTCCAGGACGAGTGCCGTTCAGTGATTAGGGAGGTTGAAGGTACCACTGATTCCCCTGCTAATCAAGGTAAGAATATTTTAATAGGAGATTCTCAGGTAAGATATATGGACCGTGCTTTTTGTAACAGAGACAGAAAGGTCAGACAGAGAGTGTGCCTCCCAGGAGCTGGTGTTGGTGACATAGTCAGCAGGTTGGATAATATTATGTCAGGTAATGGGAACAAGCCCATTATATGTCTTAGTGCTGGGGGTAATGACATTGGGAAGGGCAGGAGACAGGAGCTGCAGGATAAGTACAGGTCAGCCATAGAAGTAGTTAGGTCTAAGGGAGGGATCCCAGTCATGTGTAGCATCTTGCCTAGAAAGGGAGTGGGCAATGAATGGATGTCTAGGGCAATTGGTATAAATTGCTGGCTAGACAGGTACTGCAAGGAACTTGCAATCCTATTCATTGATAACTGGGACCTATCCTTTGGCAAACGTGATATGTATGCAAGGGATGGGGTTCATCTCTCTGGGGATGGAGTGGTTGCATTAGCCAATTCGATTGAGAGGGTAATTGATGACTTGTCTAGGAATTTAAACTGATAGATTATAGAGGTATGGGTGTTTGTGGGAAACAATCAGGCTGCAGCATTAGGGTTAAAAACAGCAGTTATTACCGGGATACCTCAGGGATATGTTTAAAAGACAATACTCAAAATAAAGTTGCTAGTAATGGCGAATCAGTTGATCAACAAAGAGAGAGAGCAGAGGGCAACGAGTGACTAGCTCCCTTAAGGTTTACTATACAAATAGTAGGAGTCTTAAGAAATAAGATAGATGAGCTAAGATTACTTGCAAGTGTAGGCAATATAGATATTATTGGTATAACAGAGACCTGGCTCAACCTGAAAGATAGAGAAATGGCTTCTGAATGCAGCATACAGGGTTATAAACTATTCCACAATGAAAGGGTCAACAGGAAGGGTGTTGGAGTGGCGATGTATGTCAGAGAAAATTTAAATTGTCTTAGACATGATATAAGATTAGAAACATCGAACACAGAATCTGTTTGGCTACAGTTTCTCGAGGATCGTGACAAATTAATTTTGGATGTGATTTATAGACCCCAAAACCTTGATAGGGAGTGCAGGAAGCTGTTATGTGTCGAAATTCATAAGGCATCTAGATATGAAAATGTTGTGATAATGAGAGATTTTAACTTTAGACAAATTGATTGGAACAGTGTGACAGGGAATCTAGAGTTTAGTGACTTTCTTGATACGGTTCAAGATTGCTTTTTAGAACAGGTTGTGATAGAACCAACTAGAGGAAACAATCTGCTTGACTTGGTTCTTTCCAACAAAGAGTCACTAATTAATAATCTTGAGGTTAGTGATGAGCTTGGGGAAAACGATCACAAATCACTTAGTTTCAATATATCATGGAATTACCCAGATAACTGCAATCAAATCTCTGTCCCAGATTTTCGCTTGGCCGACTTCATGGGACTGAAAAATTACCTGGGTGGGCTAAATTGGGATGTCCTGACTATGGGTCAGGTAGGTGATCTTGGTTGCCAATATGACGTTTTTCAGAGCATAGTTCTAGCTGCCCAGACAACTTTTGTCCGAGTAGGGAAATTAGATGTAACAAAAATGATCCCAAATGGATGAACAATAGATTAAAACATCTCATTGGTCAAAAGAGAGGCATATGTAGGCGTATCAAAAGAGGGGATGGGCAGTTAAGAAAATATATTCAATTAAAGAGAGAAATAAAGAAAGGAATAAGAAAAGAAAAAAGGGATTTTGAGGCTAAGGTCGCAAGGGATTCAAAGACTAACCCAAAAGGGTTCTTTCAGGTATACAGAAGTAAGATTAGGGACAAGATTGGCCCACTTAAGAGTGACTCTGGTCAGATCACTGACAGTGATAAGGATATGTGTGAAATTTTCAGTACCTACTGCCTCTCAGTTTTCACCCAGGAAAATACTAGCGATATTCCTGAAATAATAGATTATGTAGAACAGGACGATATACTATGCACGATTGCGGTAACTAGTGACATGGTCCTCAGACAAATAGAGGAACTAAAACCTAACAAATCCCCAGGCCCTGATGAACTGTTTGCAAGGGTGTTAAAGGAATGTAAAGAGAACCTTAGCATACCTTTGGCTAATCTTTTTAACATATCACTACAAACTGGCATAGTGCCTGATAAGTGGAAAATTGCAAATGTAATACCTATTTACAAGGCAGGTGACAGGTCCTTGGCTTCGAACTATAGACCAATACCTTACCTCCATAGTGGGAAAATTTATGGAATCAATAATTGCCGAAGCAATTCGTAGCCATCTTGATAGGCACAGATTGATTAATGAATCTCAACACGGTTTTACAAAGTGGCGTTCCTGTCTTACGAATTTACTAACTTTTTTCGCTAAGGTGCTTGAGGAGGTAGATCATGGTAATGAATATGATATTGTGTATATGGGCTTCAGTAAGGCTTTCGATAGAGTTCCACACCAGAGGCTATTTAGGAAACTTAAGCTGTATAGCCCTTGTGGCTTAGCGCTTCTTTTTGATTATAATAATAGGAAACTTAAGGCACACGGAATAGAAGGAGAAAGTTTTTCCTGGGTAGAGGCATGGCTGACAAATAGGCAGCAGAGAGTTTGCATAAATTGGGAGAAATCAGAATGGGGGCACGTCACAAGCGGTGTTCCTCAGGGGTCAGTGTTGGGCCCGTTGTTGTTCACAATTTACATAAACGACATAGATGAGGGAAAAAATAGCGACATAAGCAAATTTGCTGATGACACCAAAATAGGCCGTCCAATTCATTCTAATGAGGACACTAGAGCACTCCAGGATGATTTGAATAGACTGATGCAATGGTCGGAGAAGTGGCAGATGCAGTTTAATATAGACAAATGTAAAGTTGTAAATGTTGGACAGAAAAATAACCATGCGACATGTAAGCTAAATAATGTAGATCTTAATGCTACTGATTGCGAAAAGGATTTAGGAGTTCTGGTTAGCAGGAATCTAAAACCTAGACAACAGTGCATTAGTGTTCGCAATAAAGCTAACAGAATTCTTGGCTTCATATCTAGAAGTATAAATAATAGAAGTCCTCAGGTTGTTCTTCAACTCTATATATCCTTGGTTAGGCCTCATTTAGATTATGCTGCTCAGTTCTGGTCACCGTATTACAGAGTGGATATAAATGTTCTGGAAAACGTACAGAGGAGGATGACAAAGATGATCCCATGTATCAGAAATCTTCCCTATGAGGATAGACTGAGGGCCCTGAATCTGCACTCTCTCGAAAGGCGTAGAATTAGGGGGGATATGATCGAGGTGTATAAATGGAAAACAGGAATAAATAAAGGGGATGTAAATAGCGTGCTGAAAATTTCCAGCCAAGACAGGACTCGCAGCAATGGTTTCAAGTTGGAAAAATTCAGATTCAGGAAGGATATAGGAAAGCACTGGTTTGGTAATCGAGTTGTGGATGAGTGGAACAAACTCCCGATTACAGTTGAGGCTAAAACGTTGTGTAGTTTTAAAAATAGGTTAGATAAATACATGAGTGGGTGTGGGTGGGTGTGATTTTAACCGGACTAGCTTGTGCTGCTGGGTCTGGTGCCGTGCTCTTTCCTTGAGTGGAGGTGACCAGACTGGGTGGGTCATTTGGCTAATCCGGGGGGGATGGGACATGGACCTACTCCGCATGGGTCAGTAGGCCTGTTGCAGTGTTCCTTTTTTCTTATGTTCTTATGTTCTCTGGAGAGGAAGGAAAAAATTCGATAGTTGTTGTGAGGGGGAAAACCTAGAGCCAGACGGGGGACCAGAAACGTGGAGGACGAAGATGATGGAAGTGGTACTGGAAAACCTCATGCATCAACATGTTAGGGACACTACCAGAGAGAGAAGAGAGGATAAACCAGCAAGGCTGGACCTCATGTTCACCTTGAGTAGTTCAGACATTGGGGATATCACATATGAAAGGCTATTCGGAGCTGGTGATCATGTGGTCCTGAGCATGGAATAAATTTGTAGAGCCAAAAGTGGAAAGGGAAGCAGCACGAGTAGGATGGGAGTAGTCAGATTGTAAAAGAGGGAAGTACACAGGTTTGAGGCATTTCCTGCATGAGGTACAGTGGGAAAGAGAACTGGTGGGAAAAACAGTGAATGAAATGATGGAATATGTGACCACGAAATGCAAAGAGGCGGAAAAAAGGTTTGTGCTTCAGGGAAACAGAATCAGTGGGAAGACCAGAACGAGCCCTTGGTTCAATCAGTGGTGTTGAGAGGTCAAAACTGTGCTAGAGAATGGAAAAAGTATGGAAGACAAAGGACCCAGGAAAATAAGGAGATTAGCGGAAGAGCCAGAAATGAAAATGCATGGATAAGGAGGGAGGCCCAGCGACAGTACGAGAATGACATTACATCGAAAGCCAAATCAGACCCAAAGCTGTTGTACAGTCACATCAAGAGGAAAACAACAGTCAAGGACCTGGTAATTAGGCAGAGGAAGGAAGGAGGGGAGATCACAAAAAAACGACAAAGTATGTGAAGAGCTAAACACGAGATTTAAGGAAGTATTTTCAGAATGGTAGGGTACACCAACAACTGCTGGACACACTACACACAACCAAGGAGGAAGTAAAGAGGCTAATAAGCGAATTAGATACATGAAAGGCGGTGGCACCACGCAACATCTCTCCGTAGGTCCTGAGAGAGGGGGCAGAAGCGCTGCATTTGCCACAACTTTCAATACATCTGTCTAAGCAAGGCAACTAACTACCTGAAGTGTGGAAGAGAGCAAATGTAGTCCCAGTCTTTAAGAAACGAGACAGGCAGGTAGCATTAAACTACAGACCAGTGTGGTTGACATATATGCAAAGTCATGGAGAAGCTTATCAGGAAAAGACTGGTGGAGAACCTAGAATGGAAAGAGCTTATATACAATAGCCAGCACGGTTTCAGGGAGGGAAAATTCTGTGTCGCAAACCTATTGGAGTTTTACGACAAGCTGACCAAAGTAAAGCAGGAGAGAAAGGTGTGGATAGACTGCATTTTCTTGGACTGTAAGAAGGCTTTCGACACAGTTCCGCACAAAAGATTAGTGCAAAAGCTAGAGGAGCAGGCAGGAATAACAAGAAAGGCACTGCAGAGGATCAGAGAATACCTGACAGGAAGGACACGGGTGATGGTACGTGACGAGGTGTTACAGTGGGCTCCTATGACGAGCTGGGTTCCACAGAGGTCAGTCCTAGGGCCGATGCTGTTTCTGGTATATGTGAATGATATGACAAAAGGGATAGATTCAGAGGTGTCCCTGTTTGCAGACGACGTGAAGCTAATGAGGAGAATTCAAGTGGATGAGGATCAGGTAAAACTACAAAAGGATCTGGACAGGCTGGAAGCCTGGTCCAGCATCTGGCTCCTGGAGTTTAACCCCACCAAGAACAAAATCAGGAAAATAGGGAAAGGTCAAAGAAGACCGCAGATAGAGTACAGGCTAGACTACAAACCTCACTCAAGGAAAAGGATCTTGGGGTGTGTATAATCCCGAGAAAATCTCGTGAGGCTCACAACCTAATAACTGCTGCAGCATAAGGGCGCCTGACACACCTCAGAATAGCGTTTCAACACCTTAGTAAGGAATCGTTCAAGACTCTGTACACCGTGTACGTCAGGCCCATATTGGAGTATGGAACCCATACCTGGTCAAGCACACCAGTAAATTAGAGAAAGTGCAAAGGTTTGCAGCAAAACTAGTCCCAGAGCAAAGGGGTATGTCCTACGAGGAAAGACTAAGGGAAATCAACCTGACGACACTGGAGGACGGGAAAGGGAGGGGGACATGAAACGACATACAAAATACTGAAAAGAATTGACAAGGTGGATTGGGACAAGATGCTTCAGAGATGAGACACAACAACAAATGGTCACAACTGGAAGTTAGAGACTCGCATGAGTAACAGGAATGTTAAGAAGTATTTCTTCAACCATAGAGTTATCAGGAAGTGAAGCAATCTGAAGAATGATGTAGTGGAGGCAGAATCCATAGATATCTTTAAAAAGATATACGATAAAGCTCATGGAGGAGGGAGAGAGTGGACCTAGTAGCGACCAGCAAAGAGGACAATCCAGGAGCTGTGAATCTATAAAAGCAGCCACAAATAGGTAAGTACAAACAGGTAAGCGCACGCTCACAGCAGCCAAATAACTGCTGCGAACCTAAGAATGGCATTCCGACATCTCAGTAAGTAGTAGTTCAGGACTTTGTACACCGTGTACTTCAGGTCCATATTGGAGCATTCAGCACCATTTTGGAACCCACACCTAGCCAAGCACGTCAGGAAATTGGAAAAAGTGCAAAAGTTTGCAACGAGACTACTCCCTGAATTAAGGGGTATGTCCTACGAGGAGAGGTTAAGGGAAATCGACCTGACGACACTGGAGGAGAGAAGAGACATGATGATAATATATAAAATGCTGTGAGGAATCGACACAGCAACAAGGGGTCACAATTGGAAGTTGAAGACTCGGATGAGTCACAGGGATGTTAGTAAATATTTCTTCAGTCAGAGTTGTCAAGAAGAGGAATAGTCTGGAAAGGGAGGTGGTGGTGGCAGGATTCATACTTAGCTTTAAGAAGAGGTATGATAAAGTTCACGGAGCAGGGAGTGACCTAGTAGCGACCAGTGAAGAGGCTGGGCCAGGAGATATGAATCAACCTCTGCAACCAGAATTAGGTGAGTACAGACACACACACAGACGTCAGATCAATTATAAGGTGCACAGCACCATCGCAGAGTACATCTGGTCAAGCATGTTCGGAAGCTTTACAAAGTCCAATAATATTAATAATAATTCATGTTAAGCGCTGAACCCATGTGAGTTATTCAGCGCAAGATGTGGCGAAGGCTTGATCCTCCGTCTGCTGAGCGCTAGACAAACTTGCTTCCTATTAGTACTCGCCTATTTGTCCTTTAGATGGTCCAAAGATTTACAGCAACACTAGTTGCAGAGCAGAGGGGGTTGACGCATGAGGAGAGACTAATGTGCCAGAGTATCTTGCACATTGTGATGTGCAAGATACTCTGGCACATTAGGAAGGACGGGAGGAGCCACGTACCATACCACTGTATCATAGATTTTCTAAAAATTTAATTATTGAGAGAAACTTCCAAACAAACTCTACAGGAAATAACACCTAATGTCGTTGTTAATTGTAAGATACCTGAAATCTTGAGTTCGTGTCCATACTTAGACTAGACTAGATGACTTGCTTCTTACAAGAGTAGATTGTAATAGAGGAAATGATTAATTTTTGTGTTTATGATGCATATTTGAATTGTTGAAATTGTATCTACATTTTGCTATATAACGAAATTGTGGTACATGAAATTATTATAATATCTAGAAGAAACTATAATGGAGTCTTATTGAGACAGGTTATGTCCTCTGAAATCCTGTTGTTTTACAATACAACTGATGGGGTGAATATGAGGCGCATTATAAACTAACTGCTGAGGCAGCACAAGGTAGAAGTAAGGTGGAAGTTTAAAAGAGATAAGCCACAGAAAAGTTAGGAAATTCCTTTTCGTCCTCAGAGTGGTAAATAAGTGGAATGTGCTGAGAAAGGTTTAGGCGAACTCTAAAGTTTCTAGAATTAGTGAGATAGATTCCGGCTGTTGTTATTTTAATTGCTGGACCATGAGCAGAAACTAACCATAGCAGACATAACTCAACGAAAACAACATGAAGATTACATACAAACGATATCTTTGACAGACACTTCTCGGATCTGAGATAAATTGTGCGCAACGATTGAACTTATATATGACCTTACTATCAGTGTTTCATTACAGTTATCGTCGTTACCTGCACATTCCATTAGTATTCCTAATGGTATCTTGGCTACTTTCTTGTTAGCAATTTTCTGATATAACCTTGCGAGGGAATATCCATAGTGGGTGCCTCAGTTTTTACTATCGTCGTCTTCTCGTTTGCGTCTGATAACGTCTGATGGGCTCCACCTTCTCAGCTCATGTTTATCTTCGTAAAATGAAGATTGACCTTTTTATTGAGTTGTAAAAATTGCAGTTTGCAGATTTTTTTCCTTGCAAATTAAATGATAAAATACATCCTTTTGGAGTACTAACTGGGTTATCTACAGCAAATTCACTCCACCTACCTATCTGGCCCCATGTGATGCTCTGGGTAGTCTTAACACGAACCCCCTCCAACTTTATTTTTTTATAATTTATCATAAATATTCTAAGATAATCGGTCTTACATTGTGTATATAACCGTGAATTAGTCTCCGTGTAAGCGATAAACATTTACCTAAAACGAAGTGACAACCTTTCTTTATTGTTATGAGTTGCTTCATTATTAAAATCTTAAATAATCATTACAGACCTTCTTAAAAATTAGTACACATTTATAAACTGTCCTGTCTGTAAAACTTAATATATATAAATAATGTCAAATTTTAGGTAACATCTTCGTAATTTTAAGTGTATTTAAAATCGTTTTTCCAACGATTGGAAGAGCCGTTTAAAAAAAAAGTGCGATGGCTACTAACACTTTGATCTTTTATTTAATTTAAAGTGATTTACTTAATCTGCGGAAGCCTAAATGAATCTTTAGTGTTATTATTTTCCAAAATAATAATTATATTTTAATTCAAAGAACCTGTAAATCTGAACAATGCTGCTTAATATTAATTTTAACCTACTTCCGTTTAAATATTTTTTTAATATATAGCCTTTCAAAGGAAAATAAGCGTGGTGAGTTTAATAATAATTGTTACGTGTGTTTGCTGTCTAGGCTGGTAAGACTGACACTTCCCTCTCAACTGTTTGTCCTCTTGTTTTTCAGGAACAGCTGATGATGCTGGCAATTGAAATAAGTCTGCGACAAGGCTGAGAGTAAAAATTAATATTTTTCATTGAAACAATTATTATTAAATATCTACATAATGTTTCGTGCTATTCATCTCAAATATAAACTGTGTTTGAAAGGGTTGGGCTCCAGCTTCAGGGTCTTTTTAGGGTATCTTCACGCTTGATGTCAGATTTTAGCATTGTTTCACAGGGTTGATTTTCAGCTTTTGGTCATTGTGAAGGTATTGTGATACAGTTCCTGGGCCTCTTGGGGATATGTTTGCGATGCCTTATCCGACCTGCATTGAATATTCAGTGTTTCACGAAGTTGTCCTCCAATTTCTGAACCACTTGAGAGTTAAACTACAGTTTCTATATCTCTTAGGATGTTGTGCTGCAGTTCCTGGGCCTGTTGAAGGTGTCCAGGCACAGCTCCTGGGTGTCTCGAGTATGATCCTGTGCATTTTCTTACACTATAAGATGTTGAGCTATAGCTCAGTAAATTCTAGAGTGCTGGGGTTATGAGAGATGGACTCTACTCTCCGTCTCACAGTGAGAGATGGACTCTACTCTCAGTCTCACAGTGACTGAAATAAGCCTAGTTTATTTTAAGCATGGTTAAGGGTGTGTTGTTGCTAGTCTTGAGCTTACTTTTCTTAGACACTAAATACGCTCACTGTATAAAGTCGTATTCTTACAGTGAGGGAAATTATTCTCACAGTAAAAGAATTATTCATATCGTCAATTATTATAATTGTGTTATAGTAATGTTTATTAGAGAAATATTCCCACAATGAAAGAGAATTACCAAAATAAGAGAATTATTAACATTAGATAATCATTATTATATGAGAATTATTAGCAAAATAAGAGAAGTATTATTATGGTGAAAGAATTATTCCACGATAAAAAATGATTTATCCCACGTTGAGAGATTTACGGCCTCACTCTTGAGTTTTATATTCCCACAGTGAGGTAAATATTCCCATGGTGAGGTAAATATGCCCACAGTGAGGTAAATATTCCCACAGTGAGGTAAATATTCTCACAGTGAGGTAAATATTCCCATGGTGAGGTAATATTCCCACAATGAGATGAATATTCCTGCAGTGAGGTAAATATTCTCGAAAGTGAGGTAAATATTCCTTCTGTGATATATTTCCAAAAGTGAGGTAAATATTCTCACAGTGAGGTAAATATTGCCTTTTTATTTTAGTTTTCTTATAGTGGGGCTTTAAATTCTAAATTTACAAACACAACATTGTGGCAACATATTAAGTTGAGTTAACGCAGAGTTGTAGTGCTGGCATTTTAAAATGCTGGCATTGTTAAATGCTGGCATTGTTAAATGCTGTCATTGTTAGATGCTAACATTGTTAGATGCTAACATTGTTAGATGTTGGTATTGTTAAATGCTGGCATTATTAAATGCTGATATTGTTAAACTCTGGCACTATTGAATTCTGGCATTGTTAAATGCCAGAATTGGCATTGTTAAATGCTGGCAGTGTTAAATACTGACGTTGTTAAATGCTGACATTGTTAAATTCTGGCATTGTTAAATTCGAGCATTTTTAAATTCTGGGATTGTTAAATGCTGCCATCGTTAAATGCTGACATTGTTAAATTCTGGCATTGTTAAATTCTGGCATCGTTAAATGCTGGCATCATTAAATTTTGACATTGTTAAATTCTGGCATTGTTAAATGCTGACATTATTAAATTCTGGCATTGTTAAATTCTGACATTGTTAAAATGTGATGTTGTTAAATGATGTCCCTGCTAAATGTTGGCGTTGTTAGATGTCGTTGTTAGGCGTTGGCATTGTTACATGATGTCATGTTAGATATTGTCAGTGTTAGATGATTGCGTGTTAGTTGTTAGCATTGTTAAATGTCATGTTAGATATTGGCATTGTTACATGATGTCATGTTAGATGTTGGCATTGTTACATGATGTCATGTTAGATGTTGGCATTGTTAGACGATGTCATTGTTTAATGTTGGAGTTGTTACTGTTAGCAGTGTTTCATTCTGACTACAAGAATTGGGTTTTATATTCACAGAGCAAGTACACTGACAGTCCTTGAAGTTTAATTCCTCACGATGTACCTGTCAGTCCTTCACATATGCATGAAGCGAATATATGACTGTAGTAAGCATTGAACACGGGGCTGAGGCTCATCCCCTTTGTCTCCATGGAAAACACTGCCAGGGTTCGATGCTTAGGGCTGTGTCCTAACTCTGGAGACCATGTATGAAAGTCCCAGTAGAGGAACTTCTTTAGCAGGATCTCCAAGCTAGGATCCATAAGGTATAATTCTCTGGGCAGGATTCCGCGAGTAGGATTCTCAGAGTAGGATTTCTTCCCTCGAGAGCTCGTCATATCAGGAGCAGTCTCAGGTCCTACGGTGTCCATATTGATTAGGATATCCACCGCAAGGCAGGCGGTTGGCTGCAGTCCTAGCTACCAGCAGGATGTTCCAGAATTGTTTCCCCGTTCTCTGGAGTGGATCCCAGCCCCCAGGAGCGTTCCAAGTGTGTCCCAGCACCGAGCAGGATGTCCCAGAATTATTTCCCAATTTTTAGGATTGTGCCCCAGCCCCCAGGAGTATTCCAAGAGTGTGTCCCAGCCCCCAGGACTGTATCTCATCTCTAGAATTGTAAGAAGACCGTCCCAGGACTGTGCCCCCAAAGGTCATTGGAGTGTCCCAGTCCCATTAGTGTCCCAAGTGTGTACATTTGATGGATGACGGTGGTGAATCACGAGTGTGTTTCGCTGACATTTTCTTTACCAATATAAATGTGTGTGTGTGCGTGCGTGTATATATATATATATATATATATATATATATATATATATATATATATATATATATATATATATATATATATATATATATATATATATGTCGTGCCGAATAGGCAGAACTTGCGATCTTGGCTTAAATAGGAAATAGGACAAGCAAAAATTTGTGTATGCAATAATTTCGCCGAAATCATTCTGAACCTAACGAAAAAAATATATTTCACTGTGTTTGTTTAGTACTAAATTACTGTAAACAAATCTAGAATATATTTAGTTGGGTTAGGCTAAAATAAATTGAGCTTGTTATGATAAGGTTAGGTAAGTTTTCTAAGATTCTTTCGGTGCAAAATTTAAATTTTGTACATTAACATTAATGAAAAAAATATATCTTTAAACGTATAAGAGAAAATTTTAGAAAAGACTTAATTTTAAATGAGTTCTTGCTAATTGACCAGTTTTACATATTCGGCACGACAGACAGGCGATCTTAACAATGCAAGACAAGCCACGGGGGGTGGAAATCTTAAGTTCAAATACTTTCGCATTTCTCAGTGCGTCATCAGGAGGTATGCTAAGTTTCAAGGCAGCCTAGCCTCTCTCGGCTGCGGCAGGTGACAAACCCGCACTGCACTACTCACTCCTTCGGTTGTTGCCTTGCCACCCCCGTGGCTTGTGTGTGTGTGTGTGTGTATATATATATATATATATATATATATATATATATATATATATATATATTAATGTTTGCATCATGCTTTTCTTCTCCTTATCTTTTAGTCACCTGTTTTCTATGTCCTCCTCGATCTCACGTCTTCGATAATTTCTTTTGTTTCTCCACTTTAGTCTTATGCATCTACTTTCCATTTGCTTCATGTACTTTTCTGTTCACTTCGGGCTTGTGAGTGCGTATCTTTTTCAGTGTCTTGGCCCACCCTCCTCTTAGTACTCATGTTTATTTTTCCTTCTGGCTTTTGATCTTCGTTCTCTCCTCGAAGGAGTTCGAAGGCCCAAGTCTTCTCCTCTTCTACTCTTCTTGAAGGTGTTTGAAACACACTGCTCTTTCCTCAGGAGATTTTTAACACTGTCTCTTCTTTTAGAGTTCAAAACTCTCCTCTGCTCATCGTGGAGAAGTTCGGAACTCTCGCCTGTTCCTTGTTGAGGAACTCCTAAGTTCACGAAGTTAGGAAGTCTCTTGTCTGCCTACTAATTTATACACACTTAAATATTCATTTCTACCAAGCCATCTACCTACCTCTACACATTCTTACATACCTACTCATCTACCCACATCTACACATTCCTACCTGAATGAACTGGGCACTCTCTTATTTCTTTTGGGATGAGTATTGAGTCCTCTGAGATACACACAAGATATGGAGGCTGCCTTGCGTTTGCAGGAGATGCAGTCTTAACTAGTTTTGATTTTAAAGCACGGTCCGTCTCCGACCGAGGTTATAGTAATCCGAAAAAGAAGAAATGCATTCCCGTCGCTCATTCCATCTCTTGTCTTGCCAGAAGCGAGGTTATGCTACCGTTCTGACGGTCCTCTGAACTGCAACACCTCTAATGCTCCTTCAGAGTGCAATCACTGTGCTTTTCAACTCCTGGACTCAAGTCTGGCTAACCGGTTTTCCTGTCTGTGCAGCGTGATTCACAGTGTGACGCAAGGCACCTCTGTGGCGGGAGGAAGGGAGAGAGAGAGAGAGAGAGAGAGGCTTGTAAGCAAGCAAGAGCAAGTCAGACCCAGGCCATGCAAGATCCAACCAATATTCATCAGATACAAAGCGCCGGGAGAATGGAAATAACATTATGAAAGACATAAAAGATTCTCATGCGATCTCTACTAAAGGCTAATCTCTCACGGTGCCTCTGAAAGCCCTGACGAGTGTGGCCGCAAGTGAGGACGACAATAGCCTTCATATTCAGTCCCACTGGATTTGGAATTTCAAAATCATCCATTCATCATAAGGTTTGTTAATTGGCTTAGTTCCGTTTAGGGCCTCGCGCTTGTTATCCTTGACTGTGACCTTGTTGAAGTGACCTTGTGTATACCTGTGAGAACAGTAACCTACTGTGGTAAGCAGCGGTGATTGAGGTGATTTCGTGTGGCCTGCAGCTGTGAGAGTAGTGACCTCACATGATAAGCAGGGATGACTGCAGTTACCTCGTGATATCTGCAGTTGTGAGAGCAATGACCTCGTGTAGTCTGCAGCTGTGAAAGCAGTGACTTCGTACAATTAACAGCCGTGAATGCGGTAATAAGGCAACACAACTTCCAACTTCAACAGTGTTAACTGAGATACTAACACTAAGGTACAACGAAATGTCTCGAGCTTCCGGAATTAAGTCGACAGCACTTTTCTTTTAACATTGGTAGCTAATTATACGTAAAAGGTATATAAACTTTAATTTAACAAATGTGTCTTATTCATACCATGATCTATTCATACCAAATACTGAATTTCCGGCCAGAAATGAATAGTAATTCAAAGGAAACTGGACGTTGTAACTGAAGGACAGGGTGAATAAGGAGAAAGTCGGTGAGACACGGAGAGGATTTTAAACGACAGTTGTAATGTGTACAACAGAGGTCTATGGTTGTTGGAGGGTAGGAGTGGTAGGGAAGAGGGGCATTAAAGTGAGAGCAAGTGGGTGAAGAAGCAGTGGGCAGGTTGAAAGGAAGCAAAGCAACTGTGAAAGATGGTATTAAGACTGAGATGCTGATAGTAAATAGGGAAATAGTTTAGGAATGTTGATATACATTTGTATGATAGTATATAATGCGTGAAAGTAGGAAAGGTACCTAACATTTGACAGAAAACATTCATGGTACCTTTGTTAAAAGAGGAGGATGAGAGTGTAGGGGAATGAGTATACTTGGCACAGTGTGCGGTACGATTATTATCGAAAGAGTTATGAGAAAGACAGAAGTATTACACAGGAGCAAAGACGTCCACCACATAAAAAAAGTATAAAATTTTTTTACCATAACTCTGAATCTAAGAGGAATTTTCAGAAGGTTTTGATGTCTACACTTCTTTTCCCATTCATACATTTTAGGCAGTAATTCGTCATGAAGTTTTATCCTTAAATTTCACACCTTATCAACACATTCAGGATAATAAAACTCTTGTATTTGCCGTGTATTACACACATTCCAGCTGCGCACATGCTAAAATAATATTGGAAAATAGTCTGGCAAATTTATAATGAACTTACATTGTATCGTTTTCAAAATAAATAGGTAGTTATCACGTCAAATTATAATTATGGAACAGCTACGGAAATGGTCGAATATAAACCATACCACTGGCGGGGTTAGAACCCGCGATCAGAATCATAAAACTCCAGACCGACGCGTTAGCCACTGGGCCAGCTAGCTACAATAAGATTCATCCAGCTAGATACATTTATACACCATGGGAAGGTTAGCATAGGCACCAGTGTGACCACAAATGCTCGTTTTTACAGACGAATCTCCCGCTAACGTCGGTCTGGTGTTTTATGACTATATGATCGCGGGTTCTAACCCCGCCCGTGGTATGGTTTGTTTGCAATCGTGTCATTACGATTTCGTGAGTCATGTGGTCGAATATAAGCAGGAATATATTTTACAAACAGAGTAGCCACAAAGACCAGGTTTGAAGCCAAGCTAACGTCATTAATAAAACAGGATCTCACACAACCACCTGGCCCACGCAACCATCTGACCCTCACAACCATCTGACCCTCACAACCATATGTCTCACACATCCTGGCTCACACATCATCCTAGCTTACACATCTACCTGGCTGTCACAGCCTCCTGGCTTTCACAACTACCTGGCTCGCATCCTTTTGACTCTCTCAACTATCTGGCTCACATCCTCCTGGCCTACACATCTACCTGACTCACAACTGCCTAGCCCACACATCTACCTGGCTCTCACAACTACCTGACCCACACATCCTCCTGGCTCACACATCTACCTGGCTCTCACAACTACTTGGCCCACACACCTACCTGGCTCTCACAACTACCTGGCCCACACAGCTACCTGGCTTTCACAGTTACCTGGCCCACACATCCTCCTGGCCCACGCATCCTCCTCTCCCACACATCCATCTGGCTCTCACACCTACCTGGCCCACACATCTTCCTGGACATCTATGCTTGTAGACACGAAGGAGTTAATTAATCGAGCAAACACATGTAAGGCTTCGTCAAGGAAGGCTTGATGGAACCTCCCCAGGTTCACAGCTCTGTTAAGGAAGGCTTGATGCAACCTCCATCCCTTCCGAAGTTCACAGCTGCTTCACGGCTCCAGCAACTACGTACCAGCTCTTCCAGAGCATTAGAAACTTCTACCCTCCACCAGCACCTTCAAACCTTCACATATAGTCCCAACCTTACACTTCTACCCTCCACCCGCACCTTCAAACCTTCACATGTAGCCCCAACCTTACACTTCTACCCTCCACCCGCACCTTCAAACCTTCACCCGTAGCCTCAGTCTTTCCCAGTAGTCCCATCCCCAGTAGTTCCTTCTCCAAAAGTCCCTTCCACAGTAGTCCCTTCCCCACCAGTCCCTTCCCCAGCAGTCTCTTCCCCAGTAGTCTCTTCCCAAGGAGTTCCTTCCCTAGTAGTCCATTCGCCAGTAGTTCATTCCCAAGTAGTCCCTTCATCAGCAGTCCCTTCACTTGTAGGCTCAACAGAGCAATCACTGTGACATATGTACCTTACTCAAGCGATACAATTGCTCGCCGCTTTCATGCGTACATCCACCATAATTACTAATACAGCCATCAGAGCCACAGTGTCAGCTACCATCTACCACCATCACTACAAACACCCACCAGCAACACTAATACGAATGCCACCTGCAGCTACCACCTACGGATACAACTACAACCACCACCTGAAACTTCCTCTGCAAACACTACCTGCATCCAGCTCTGCAAACACCACCTGCAGTCATTACTACAAATAATAAACTCCACTTGAACCCATCATTAACTCCCACTCACCTACTGCCACTACATTGCCATAAGTCCACTACTATCAAAACCTCTACCACACATCCCTCCTCAACTCGCACAACACTCACAATAAAAATTAATAAAAAAAACACCGTACTTAACGACTTTATAAGCATTGTACAACAGGAGAAATTAAACCAAATACATAAAAAAAATATGTAGAAGTTTTGCGCTGACACACAAAGTTACTATCGAAATTAACGGGACGAAAAAGAATGTGTGAGGAACTGAAAAGAAATGTTGAAAGCAATGGAAAGAAAATTTAGAAAGACAATCAGGTGAGACTGCAGGAAATAGAGTAATTAGGGAGGAGGCAGGAAACATGGTGGAGATGAAGATAGTTGTTGAGAATGATTTTGCACAAGAAGTAAGGGACCTAAGGAAAGAAGTTGGTAGGCTACCGAGGAAAGCGAGGACTAGGGTGGACAGGAAATATGGAAACCCAGGAGTTATAGGCAAAGCCGCTCAATGAAAGTTCTGGATCATTGTGGAACAAAGAGAAGACGCCCATTAATAAATCATTTTGCGAAGACAAAGGAGAGAAACCTATATTGAGCAGAAAATCAAGCCTAAGGAAAACGTATCAGTTTGATGTGGTCATCGTCCAACAGGAGATCAGGCAAGAGAAAGAGGAAGGGAGATGGAAAAAAAACAGAAGAGAAATAGGAGCAGGGAAAGTGAAACTGGAGAATGGCAGAATGGAATCTATTTCAACAGGTTGAAAAGCATATAATTGGGAAATTGATGGTCAACATCAACCAATATGTATAAACACAATCAACTCTTGAGATCATATTTCACACCTTGCATATATCTTCTCAGTGTTCCCTGCCTCCCTTACATTTTCTCTTCCATTCTCCCACATGCTGAAGTCTCATTCCACCCACCAGTCACTTCCAAATCATTACCCATAATCCCTTTCCCCTCCTCTCCCGACCAAAATAAAGTTCCTTCTCAACAATAATCTAAAGATGTTCCACACTACCCCTAACTCGTTACCTTCCTGTTAATCTCCAATACTGTCAATCCTTTCCGGGTCCTCCCCTGAGTTTATACACCTTCCTACTCCCACTCTTCAACCTTAATGCCTTAATATTCTCCATATACACTGATACCCAGTAAGGCCAGGGCCTTTTATTCAAATCCTTCATTAGTTATCCCTATTTACATGTTAATAATACACTCAATCTAAACAAATATCCATCCACTCCACCTTCATATATTTCCCCCTTTATATATATTTTATTTTTATTATCACACTGGCCGATTCCCACCAAGGCAGGGTGGCCCGAAAAAGAAAAACTTTCACCATCATTCACTCCATCACTGACTTGCCAGAAGGGTGCTTTACACTACAGTTTTTAAACTGCAACATTAACACCCCTCCTTCAGAGTGCAGGCACTGTACTTCCCATCTTCAGGACTCAAGTCCGGCCTGCCGGTTTCCCTGAACCCCTTCATAAATGTTACTTTGCTCACACTCCAACAGCACGTCAAGTATTAAAAACCATTTGTCTCCATTCACGCCTATCAAACACGCTCATGCATGCCTGCTGGAAGTCCAAGCCCCTCGCACACAAAACCTCCTTTACCCCCTCTCTCCAACCTTTCCTAGGCCGACCCCTACCCCGCCTTCCTTCCACTACAGACTGATACACTCTTGAAGTCATTCTGTTTCGCTCCATTCTCTCTACATGTCCGAACCACCTCAACAACCCTTCCTCAGCCCTCTGGACAACAGTTTTGGTAATCCCGCACCTCCTCCTAACTTCCAAACTACGAATTCTCTGCATTATATTCACACCACACATTGCCCTCAGACATGACATCTCCACTGCCTCCAGCCTTCTCCTCGCTGCAACATTCATCACCCACGCTTCATACCCATATAAGAGCGTTGGTAAAACTATACTCTCATACATTCCCGTCTTTGCCTCCAAGGACAAAGTTCTTTGTCTCCACAGACTCCTAAGTGCACCACTCACTCTTTTTCCCTCATCAATTCTATGATTCACCTCATCTTTCATAGACCCATCCGCTGACACGTCCACTCCCAAATATCTGAATACGTTCACCTCCTCCATACTCTCTCCCTCCAATCTGATATTCAATCTTTCATCACCTAATCTTTTTGTTATCCTCATAACCTTACTCTTTCCTGTATTCACCTTTAATTTTCTTCTTTTGCACACCCTACCAAATTCATCCACCAATCTCAGCAACTTCTCTTCAGAATCTCCCAAGAGCATATATATATATATATATATATATATATATATATATATATATATATATATATATATATATATATATATATATATATATATATATATATATATGTATATATATGTATATATGTATATATATGTATATATGTATATATATGTATATATGTATATATATGTATATATGTATATATATGTATATATGTATATATATGTATATATGTATATATATATGTATATATGTATATATATGTATATATGTATATATATGTATATATGTATATATATGTATATATGTATATATATGTATATATGTATATATATGTATATATGTATATATATGTATATATGTATATATGTATATATGTATATATATATATGTATATATGTATATATATATATGTATATATGTATATATATGTATATATGTATATATGTATATATATATATGTATATATGTATATATATGTGTATATATGTATATATATGTGTATATATGTATATATATGTGTATATATATGTGTATATATGTATATATATGTGTATATATGTATATATGTGTATATATGTATATATGTGTATATATGTATGTGTATATATGTATATATGTGTATATATGTATATATGTGTATATATGTATATATATCGTGTCGAATAGATAAAAATTGCGATTTTGGCTTAAATAGCAATTATCTTCTTGCCGAATAAGGCAAAATTTGTGTATGCAATAATTTCGCAAAAATCATTCTGAACCTTACGAAAAAAAATATATTTATTGTGTTTGTTTATTATTATTACATTATTGTAAACTTATCTAAAATACATTTAGATGGATTAGGCTAAATTAAATTGCTCTTGTTATAATAAGGTTAGGTAAATTTTCTAAGGTTCTTTTGGTACAAGATTAACATAAATGAAAAAAACATTCATCTTTAAACGTATAAGAGAAAATTTTAGAAAGGACTTAATTTTTACACAAGTTCTTACTATTTACGAGTTTTACCTGTTCGACACGACATATATATATCTCGAAATCTATGGCATTCCTTCTCACCACTGTTTCTTATTCTTGTCATAGCAACGCTTTCCCTCCTTTACTTTCAACCCCTCAGGTTCTTAACAGTCCTGCTGAACCTCAACAGTGAACTCAAAACCCCTCCGTCCTGCACAGGAATACTCATGCTTAGTGCCCTCAAAACCAAACTGAGAGGCAAGGTCAGGGTAATTAAACAATATAAAATTACAAGCCAAATACTGCAGCCCTCGCAGAGATGAAGCTTATAGAAGTAATAACTAATGCAGTTTTCCCCAAGTATTTATTGTATAGTAAGATGAAATAGAGAGTACGCTGAAGGAAGATTGGCGCTCATGATAGTGAATGAAAATTTGTGGAGATGCAAAAGAATCTACTACATAGCAGGAATATAATTGACAGTTATGCCAAAGATAACATCCGTGATTTGCAACCCTTTCCCCACGAAGGATGGATATATGGGAAAACAAGAGTTCAACAATAAGAATGTTAGAGGCCGCAGCAGACAGAGAAACCAGCCAAGTGAGAAGCAAAATTTAAGATTCTAGGGAATCTTAATCAAATAGAAATTGTTTAGGAAAACTGGGAACTACATGGGTGAATAGAAACAGAGAGAGCTAAGCTAACTGAAGCAGAAATTAAAAATTTACGGAGCTAGCACAAAAGGGAAGCTATAGGAATGAAAGGTAGAGATGAAGTATCCAGACAAGATCTGATATTCATCCTAAACGAATGGGAAATTTGCAGAATTGACTGTTGAATATACTCCACAGTGCAAATTATCTGACACTTATGATTTGATTAATTATCTACAGAAGTGAAACTGGTAATAAAGTATAAGAAGGCAGAGAGACACGGCTATTAAGGAAAGTTTAAATTATATTTGAATATGATAGCGAAAGAAATTGTAAAAAGAGAATCAAAAATATTTCATAGTAACTTGAAAAGGAAAATGACTGAATAGGATCAACTGAAAAGCTAGGAAAGAAATATCACAATAGGTTAAAGAGATATGTGAAGAACTAAATAAGAAAGCCATGGAGGAAGAAAATATCTTCACACAATATATGAAGTGAAGAAGAAACTATTAGAAGCGAACACAGCAAAAGCAATAAGACTTGACAACGTGTGTTCTGAGGTAAAGAGCGGAACCACTGAACAAATACCGGATAGCTGGAAGCTGGGTAATATAGCTTCGTTATTTAAGAGATGCAGCGGACAGGAGGGACTGAACTACATGCCGGTATCAATGACGTACTTCCTATCCTCAGAGACTGAGAAGATTGTTGTCAAGATGGAGAATGGACCATCTGGAGAAGAGTTTCATCAATAAAAATCCAACATGGATTCTAAGATGAGAGATGCTACCTGCACTTCTTTAACAGTTTTACTGAGATGAAGACACGGAAACGGCATTTTCGTATACTGCAAAAAAATTTGACAGTTTCCCACTAGAGACTGTTCCATAAACTAGGAGAGGAAAAAGTGGGTGAAATTAAAAGTCCTCCGGTGAATCATAGCCAAAAGACAAGGATATTAGTACCAGGGTATCAAGATAAACTAGAATAACAAGTAAGATCTTTCATGAATCAGTCTTATTGCCATATCTATTAATAATATACGTAAATGAACTGCCAAATTGGAGAAAATTGCATGTGGATGTAAAAATAGTGCAAAACTATTGAGAACACAAAGAGCTGAGGACAAAGATGGCCTCCAGAGAGATTTAGACCGATTGCAGTGATGGTCAATCAAGTGGCTGCTGAAGTTCAATTCGAATATATATATATATATATATATATATATATATATATATATATATATATATCTATATGTGTGTGTGTGTGTGTGTGTGTGTGTGTGTGTGTGTGTGTGTGTGTGTGTGTGTGTAAATAAGACAATAAAATTATTTACGAAAAAGAATTATCAAAGAATCAACATTAGAGGAAACATGTCGCCGGAGGAGCATATCGACCATACTTCTTCAGCAGCTTATGCAAGGCAAGCGAATCTTAATATAGTTTTTATGAACCCCAAAAGAGAATCCTTCATGACTCGATACACATTGTGTATCAGAGGCTTCTTAGATTACACAGCACCAGCGTGGAACACTCGCCTTAACAGGCACTTTCGGAAGCTTGAACACAAAGACCATATGTTTGCAACCATTCAAGTTACAGATCTGAGGATGGGTGAGAGGATGAGCTGTGAGGAGATACTGAAGTGACTGAACCTGACATCTCTGGTAGAAAACAGGAATTGTTAACACATAACAATGATATCATACCCAGAGTCTCACAGGAAGGGATAAGAAGGATAGCAACGTGGATTAAGGACATATATAAAAGCTAAAAAGAAAAAATAGCCACTGGCATATTTGGAATTATTTTTTTAGTCTCTGAGAGGTATGGAAGTGGGATGAGCTAGTAAGAAATGCTTCCAGAAAATGCATACATAGCTTTAGGAATAGGAATAACAAGACTCAGAGACCAGAAACTCATAGTTCTAGAGGAAGTGTTATAAGAGGCGGGGCCAGAAACTAAGATTCATCTACCTTAAAAACAAATTGGTGAGCGCACACACACAGACCCTCTCTTCCCTCTCTCTCCACGGCCCTCCCTCCCTCCCTTCTTTCCTTCCTCTCTTCCTTTTTTTTTTTTTTTTTTTTTTTTACACAAGATTTGACAAGGTTAAGGATCCCTAGCTTTATTGACAAGCTATTTACAGGTTAAGGTTTCCTAACTTTATTGGCAAGCTAAGAGCTGTTACCTACATCAGCTCATTTGAAAGCATTTTTATTGTTATGAGACATACAAGTAGGGAACAGGATGAAGTTGGAGCCATCTGTGGGCCAGCATTTTCATTTGATCAACTGACTTTATCTCGTTGACATCATTATGCTGTACGAATGTGTGTTCCATACTCGAGTCATCCTGGGTATATATGATCTCAGATGGAGTGATGTTCTGGAGAAGGGTACAGCCAGAGTGAAGTTGCTACTTTCTGCCCGTCTTGTGGCATAAAAGCTTGTTTCACGCTGTCCTCTTCCTCTCTCTTCTTCTTTTCTCTTCCTCTCTCTTCTTCTTCCTTTCTCTTCCTCTCTCTCTCTCTTCCTCTCTCTCCCTCTCTCTCTCTTCCTCTCTCTCTCTTCCTCTCTCTCTTCCTCTCTCTCCCTCTCTCTTCCTCTCTCTCTTCCTCTCTCCCTCTCTCTCCCTCTCTCTTCCTCTCTCTCTCCCTCTCTCCCTCTCTCTCCCTCTCTCTCTCCCTCTCTCTCTCCCTCTCTCTCTCCCTCTCTCTTCCTCTCTCTCTCTCTCTCTCTCTCTCTCTCTCTCTCTCTCTCTCTCTCTTTCTTTTCACAGGGTTTGACAAGGTTAGGTAAGGATCTTTAACTTTATTGACAAGCTGTTGACAAGTTAAGGATTCCTAACTTTATTGACAAGCTAAGATCTGTTACCAACATTAGCTCATTGGAAAGCATTTTCATTGTTATGAAACATACAAGTAGGGAACAGGATGAAGTTGGAGCCATCTGTGGGCCAGCATTTTCATTTGATCAGCTGACTTTATCTCGTTGGTATCATTATGCTGTACGAACGTGTTCCAGACTCGAGTCATCCTGGGGATAAATGATCTCAGATGAAGTGATGTTCTGGAGAAGGGTACAGCCAGAGTGAAGTTGCTGCTTTCTGCCCGTCTTGTGGTATAGAAGCTTGCTTCTCGCTGTCCTCGAAGTGGAGCAAAGTGTGATACTTCGACGAAGTTGGCCTTGTATATAACAGTAAGGCTCCCACATCCCTCCTGTGTTGACGGCTCTGCTGAAATGACAGATCTATCCAGGATGGGTCAAGGCGAGAGACGAGGCGTCATGCTCTGTTCTCTACTCTTTTAAGCAGACGCAGATGAGATGGGATGGGGGGGGGGCAGGCAAACCAAGAAAGTGGAGCTTACTCAAGGTGTGAGCGTATTTATGCCTCATACAGAATCTTGTAACCCCTTCTGTCGAGCAAATGCGAGATCTGTCGAAGTGCTGTAAGCTTCCTGGCTGCCTTGTTTGCAAGATTTACAACGTGGTTGTTCATGGTCATTTTGGAGTCAGATTTCAACTTCTTCCCCAGATACCAAAACACTCCCATTTATTCTTACTACTGCTCCGGCATTACCATCATGGTGCCTAGAGACCATCATTTGTGTTTTTTCAGGTGCAAATGTTACCTACCTGTTAGCGCTCTCTCTCCCTCTCCCTCGTGGAGGCAAGAGGAGGTGGAGAACCAATGCATAATGGATGGGGGAAGTGAGGCAGGTGAAAAAAAATGGGGAGGGTGTTAGGTTGGGTAAGGCTGTTGGGAATGGGGAGGAGGGGTTGAGTGAGTTGGAAGAGAAGTGTGCAGTTGAGAGAGAGGGGGGAAGCGAATGGAGGTGGGGGTTTTGGAGTGGAGAGAGAGGGGAGGGGTTGGGAATTGAGATGAAAAACACTAAAACAATTAAAATTACCAAAATAGAATAACTTATTGTTGTGATGTAGCTCCTCGACCTTCACCATTGTTGTGGTCTAGCTCCTGGACGGTCATCATTGTCGTGGTGTAGCTCCTGGATTGCCACCTTTGTTGTAGTGTAGCTCCTGGACAGTCACTATTGTTTTGTTGTAGCTCCTGAATCTTCACCATTGTTGTGGTGTAGCTCCTGGACCGTCATCGTTATTGTGGTGTATCTCCTGGACCGTCACCATTGTTGTAGTGTAGCTCCTGGACCATCACCATTGTTATAGTTTAGCTCCTCGACCGTCACCATTGTTGTGATGTAGCTCATGGACCGTCACCATTATTGTGGTGTAGCTCCTGCACCGTCACCATTGTTGTAGCATAGCTCCTGGACTGCCACCATTGTTGTAGTGTAGCTCCTGAACTGTCACTATTGTTGTGGTGAAGCTCCTGGACCGTCACTGTTGTTTTGGTGTAGCTCCTGAACCTTCACCATTGTTGTGGTGTAGCTCCTGGACCGTCATCGTTAATGTGGTGTATCTCCTGGACCGTCACCATTGTTGTAGTGTAGCTCCTGGACCATCACCATTGTTATAGTTTAGCTCCTCGACCGTCACCATTGTTGTGATGTAGCTCATGGACCGTCACCATTATTGTGGTGTAGCTCCTGCATCGTCACCATTGTTGTAGCGTAGCTCCTGGACTGTCACCATTGTTGTAGTGTAGCTCCTGAACTGTCACCATTGTTGCGGTGTAGCTCCTGGACGATCACCATTGTTGTGTGTAGCTCCTGGACCGTCACCATTGTTGTGGTGTTGCTCCTGGACCGTCACCATTGTAGTGTAGCTCCTGGACCGTCACCATTGTTATGTAGTTCCTGGACCATCACCATTGTTATAGTGTAGCTCCTGTACCGTCATCATTGTTATGCTGTAGCTCCTGCACCGTCACCATTGTTGTAATGTAGCTCCTGGACCGTCATCCTTGTGGTATAGCTCCTGGACCGTACCTTTGTAACAACAAATACCTCATATTGCTGTGTGAATCTCCTAGACTGTCTCCCTTGTAACGTAACTAATGCATCATATTGTTGTGGTGTAGCTCCTGGACTGTCAAGCTTGTATTATGATTTTTATTATTGCTGTTCTGTAACTATTATTTTTATTTCGTTCATTTTTTAAATTTAACTGAAAAAGTCTGCTGACACAGCTGAAGGTCACATGAAGTTAGTGCTGACACAGCTGAAGGTCACATGAAGTTAGTGCTGACACAGCTGAAGGTCACATGAAGTTAGTGCTGACACAGCTGAAGGTCACATGAAGTTAGTGCTGACACAGCTGAAGGTCACATGAAGTTAGTGCTGACACAGCTGAAGGTCACATGAAGTTAGTGCTGACACAGCTGAAGGTCACATGAAGTTAGTGCTGACACAGCTGAAGGTCACATGAAGTTAGTGCTGACACAGCTGAAGGTCACATGAAGTTAGTGCTGACACAGCTGAAGGTCACATGAAGTTAGTGCTGACACAGCTGAAGGTCACATGAAGTTAGTGCTGACACAGCTGAAGGTCACATGAAGTTAGTGCTGACACAGCTGAAGGTCACATGAAGTTAGTGCTGACACAGCTGAAGGTCACATGAAGTTAGTGCTGACACAGCTGAAGGTCACATGAAGTTAGTGCTGACACAGCTGAAGGTCACATGAAGCTAGTGCTGACACAGCTGAAGGTCACATGAAGCTAGTGCTGACACAGCTGAAGGTCATATGAAGCTAGTGCTGACACAGCTGAAGGTCACATGAAGTTAGTGCTGACACAGCTGAAGGTCACATGAAGTTAGTGCTGACACAGCTGAAGGTCACATGAAGCTAGTGCTGACACAGCTGAAGGTCACATGAAGCTAGTGCTGACACAGCTGAAGGTCACATGAAGTTAGTGCTGACACAGCTGAAGGTCACATGAAGTTAGTGCTGACACAGCTGAAGGTCACATGAAGTTAGTGCTGACACAGCTGAAGGTCACATGAAGTTAGTGCTGACACAGCTGAAGGTCACATGAAGTTAGTGCTGACACAGCTGAAGGTCACATGAAGTTAGTGCTGACACAGCTGAAGGTCACATGAAGTTAGTGCTGACACAGCTGAAGGTCACATGAAGTTAGTGCTGACACAGCTGAAGGTTACATGAAATTAGTTCTCTCACAGCTGAAGGTCATACGAGGCCAGTGCTAACAGCTGAAGGTCACATTAGGTCATCGCTCTCACAGCTGAAGGTCATACGAGGCCCGTGCTCACAGCTGAAGGTCACACTAGGTCAGCGCTCTCACAGTTATTCATACGAGGCCAGTGCTCACAGCTGAAGGTCACACTAGGTCAGCGCTTTCACAGCTGAAGGTCATACGAAGCTAGTGTTCACGGCTGAAGGTCACACTAGGTCAGCGCTTTCACAGCTGAAGGTCATACGAGGTCAGTGCTCACAGCTGAAGGTCACACTAGGTTAGCACTCTCACAGCTGAAGGTCACACTAGGTTAGCACTCTCACAGCTGAAGGTCACACGAGGTCAGTGCTCACAGCTGAAGGTCACACTAAGTCACTGATCTGTTCCAGGTCACACGAGGTCACCATTCTCAGCTGCAGGCCAAATGAGGTCAGTCCTATCAGCAAAAGGTCACATGGGGTCACTGCTCTAGCAAGGTCATTCACGGACAGATTTTGCCTCACGTCGGCAAAAAGGAGTCTGTTTTTCCATGGTACTGGTAAGCCAGGTGATGCTTAACCACGTGTATATAACACCGGTAAGCCAGGTGATGCTTAACCACGTATGTATAACACCGGTAAGCCAGGTGATGCTTAACCACGTGTATATAACACCGGTAAGCCAGGTGATGCTTAACCACGTGTATATAACACCGGTAAGCCAGGTGATGCTTAACCACGTGTATATAACACCGATAAGCCAGGTGATGCTTAACCACGTGTATATAACACCGATAAGCCAGATGATGCTTAACCACGCGTGTATAACACCATTAAGCCAGGTAATGCTTAACCACGTGTATATATCACCGGTAAGCCAGGTGATGCTTAACCACGTATGTATAACACCGGTAAGCCAGGTGATGCTTAACCACGTGTATATAACACCGGTAAGCCAGGTGATGCTTAACCACGTATGTATAACACCGGTAAGCCAGGTGATGCTTAACCACGTGTATATAACACCGATAAACCAGATGATGCTTAACCACGCGTGTATAACACCATTAAGCCAGGTAATGCTTAACCACGTGTATATATCACCGGTAAGCCAGGTGATGCTTAACCACGTGTATATAACACCGGTAAGCCAGGTGATGCTTAACCACGTGTATATAACACCGGTAAGCCATGTGATGCTTAACCACGTGTATATAACTCCGGCAAGCCAGTGATGCTTAACCACGTATATATAACACCAGTAAGCCAGATGTTTAACCACGTATATATACCACCTGTAAGCCATTTGATGCTTAACCACGAGTATATAACACCGGTAAGCCATTTGATACTTAACCACGTATATATAACACCAGTAAGCCGGGTGATGAGCACCACGTATATATAACACCAGTAAGCCAGCAGTTAAAGCACTGAAGACTCTGAACACCAATGAATACCCATATCAGGAGACATTTTGTTAACCAATAAAACGCCCGATACCCAAAGAATACCCAATAGAACACCGAATAAACGTGTAATACAACACGTAAAAGAATATATAGTAAGTCATCTATTTAAGCATGCAATAGATCTCTCTAAAATACCTAATAATAGAAGAATAGAACTCTCAAGAAAACACCCAAAACAAGATGCTAAATGGAACACCCCGTAACGAAACACGTAAAACAACATCCAATAAAACACCCAAAAAACTAAACACCAAATGCAACACATAATAAAACACCCCACAAAAATCCAAAAATACACTTAAAACACAAACCAAAGTAACCAGTAAACACCCAACAAAACAATAAAACACCCAATAAAATAAAACACCCAACAAAGTAATAAAACGCCCAACAAAAACTACCAACAAAACACCCAGTAAAACACCCAATAAAACACACAAAACACCCAGTAAAACACCCAACAAAACACCTAAAAAAGCACCCACCGCTAATTACCATCACAACTAAGGGATAATTTGGGAATAGCAAATCCATAAGAGGTTAAGCTGAAGCCTGGCTTAGTTTGGGCTTCCCATGCAGCTATACTCACTAGAGCTTCATGTGCCTGGCTTGTCTTGGGCTTCCCTTGCAGCCACACTCACCTGGGTTTTCATGTGTCTGGCTTGGCTTGGGCTTGCCATACAGCCACACTCACCAGGGCTTTCATGTGCCTGGCTTGCCATGCAGCCACACTCACAAGGGCTTTCATGTGTCTGGCTTGGCTTGGGCTTGTCATGCAGCCACACTCACAAGGGCTTTCATGTGTCTGGCTTCGCTTGGGCTTGCCATGCAGCCACACTCACAAGGGCTTTCATGTGTCTGGCTTGGCTTGGGCTTGTCATGCAGCCACACTCACAAGGGCTTTCATGTGTCTGGCTTGGCTTGGGCTTGTCATGCAGCCACACTCACAAGGGCTTTCATGTGTCTGGCTTCGCTTGGGCTTGCCATGCAGCCACACTCACAAGGGCTTTCATGTGTCTGGCTTGGCTTGGGCTTGTCATGCAGCCACACTCACAAGGGCTTTCATGTGTCTGGCTTGGCTTGGGCTTGTCATGCAGCCACACTCACAAGGGCTTTCATGTGTCTGGCTTCGCTTGGGCTTGCCATGCAGCCACACTCACAAGGGCTTTCATGTGTCTGGCTTGGCTTGGGCTTGTCATGCAGCCACACTCACAAGGGCTTTCATGTGCCTCGTAAAAGAAGATTAGCTTTTAGCAAAGCTCGCTCGAGTATCTTTTTGTTTCATAATGATATTTTTCAGTATCTCGACGCTTTGTATGTGAGGCATATTACGTTGAGCCATCTCTCTCTCTCTCTCTCTCTCTCTCTCTCTCTCTCGGCAGTGGGATGGGGATGTATAGCAGGCATAGAGAATGGGGAGAGTGTAAGAGAGAGTGAGTGTAGGGTATAAATAGATAGGGTATTGAGAGAAGGATATGATTATTAATGTTATACAATATCGGCAAGATGAAGAATTAAACACACGTGCAAAATCTGGGTATCTTTAATTTGTAGATGTTTCGCCCTCCATTGGCTTTATCAATGCAGTGCTGAGGGACTGATTACTTTATCTTCTGTATATAGCCTACTTCTATACAATCTTCACATTATGTCCTTATATTGTATGATAGATAATGGATGGCGGAACTTCTACAAATTGAAGATACCCAGCCAGATGTAAATGTGTCTAATTCCTCAGAGAACCCCGACCTCTATTTCCTCTCCTGGCTCTGCGGTTGGAACGGCCACGGAAGGATCTAGATTACTGAAGGTTGTAGAGAGCATTACACTCGGATATGTCATGACCATGAATTCTGTGATAAGTACAGTAAGGTAGATCGGGTGGGTGTAGGGTGGTGAGGGGGGTGTGAGGTGTTTTGAGAGGTGGGGGGTGAAGAGGTGTGGGTGTAGAGTAGGATGTGTATGTGGTGTAGAGATACTGTATGCTGAAAGTAATTAAACCTCCCAAAAGCTTCACTGCCCCTCCTCAATCCTTCCTTGAACCGTTCTTCTTAGCCATCTTGGTTAATCTAGCCTGCCCTATATTTTTAAATGACTAAACTGTCTCAACAGCCCATCCTACGCGCTCTGTATTATACCTTTCATACCATCCTTCCGACTCTAATTTATTCATTCCCTAAATTCTACGTAATTGTCACACTGATCTCAAACATAACATCACCAACCTCCTCCTTGTTGCAACATTACTAAATGTCCCCTTTTTGCATCCATTGATAAACATCTTTCCACAGACTCCCTAACACTCACATTTATTTTGTGACTCGCTTGTCTTTCATAGATGAATGAATCACAGAATAGATAAGCCTTCTCGTGTGTGTGTGTGTGTGTGTGTGTGTGTGTGTGTGTGTGTGTGTGTGTGTGTGTGTGTGTGTTTTATGCCTGTTAAGTCAAATCGTCCAGGTTGGCCTATTTGGCATGGGTGCCCTTTGCCGAATAAGCCAAATGAAAATTTGTTTTTGCCTTAAGTCAGCGAAAATCGATCTTAGCAGTACGAAAAAATATATATCATTGATTTTAAATAATAATAAATAAATTTAAATTAATCTAATATATATATATATATATATATATATATATATATATATATATATATATATAATATATATATATATATATATATATATATATATATATATATATATATATATATATATATATATATATATATATATAATGGTATACAATAATGATAAGTTGATAACTAAGACACACGTGCAACAGTTATTTATTTGTATTCTGAAACGTTTAGCTTATACAGTAGGCTTCTTCAGTCGAGAACAGATTATATTGTAGAGATGTAAAGACGATGTGATCAGTCCATCACCCTTGAAGACGTATTTTGAGGTAGTTAGTCCCTCAGCCTATGGAGTAAAAGTCTTTTCCAGGCTGAGGGACTGATCACTTCAAAATATGTCTTCAAGGGTGAAGGACTGATTACATCAACTCTATTGCTTGTGCTGCCTCCTCTGTACTCGACTGAAGAAGCCTATTGTGAAGGCGAAACGTTTCGAATGAAGATACTTAACTGTGTTATGTGTATTACATATCTTGCAACTGATCTGACTACATCTCAAACTAATCTCGTAATTTATTCTTACAATAATTTTCAACCTCTTTTTTACACACCTTTCCAAACTCCTACAGAAGCCTCTGCGACTTCATCTCTGACTCTCAGATGAACTGTATTTCCAGAAAAGAGCAATTGTTACATGTCCCAATTTATATAAAACTTATTTTGTTTTCAACCCGTACCTCTTCCAAACTCACTACCACTTTCTTTACAACCCAAATTGATTAGGACATTAACAACCGTGGTGATTTGCCCCTCCCATACGTTCCTTTTACTGAAAAATAGTCACTCTCCTCCATACCCTAACTTAAGCCACACTCTTCTCAATAAAAATTATTTATAGCATGTAAACACCTTTCTATAGGCAGCAGCTGACACACTGCTTCCCTAGTCACAGTCATTCCTAATCTCCGGCTGCAACAGCCTCTTTCCCATATCTAGTTATTTTTATCTTATAATCCAGTATTTATTATTATTATTATTATTATAATCAAGGGGAAGCGCTAAACCCGTAGGATTATACAGCGCCTGGGGGGGATGTGGAAGGAATTCAGGCTTAATTCGGGGAACTGGAGCACAGATCCAATTCCCTAAATCAAGAGCCCCTCACCAACATCAAGGAACCTTCCCTGGGGGGTTATAATCCAGTAGCAAAGTGAGTGAACCTGATAATATTGTTATCACATTCTTTTGCAGAGTTGTTATGCTTAGTGGTCCCTGATACAGGATCCGACACTTCTTACCATGGTAGCATTCAACAGTTTTTTAGAATTCATAGAAACCCAAGACGGATACCAAAAAGATGGGTATGCATCCTTTGAGCTATAACTTCGCTTCTGGTATTAAGGTTTAGACGATTCGAACGTCTAATCATATATTTTTTCATTCTTGGCATTCATTTTTTGACCATTGTGAATTCATCTGAAAGTTTGCAAAAGGCAAAAATAAACTGACAGGGTTACTGATGTAGAATTCTCCATTTGCAATTTGAAGAATCTCATAATCTTAAATTTATTTACAAAGGTTAAATTGATAAATGGATTATAAAAAAAAAACTCCTTTAGGCCTTGTATAACATATTGTTAATTGTAGTATACTGTTAGTAACTATACACATTTCAACAACATTATATATATATATATATATATATATATATATATATATATATATATATATATATATATATATATATATATATATATATATATATATATGCAATAAGATCACAGTAAACAGGTGATTTCAGAATATGCAAAACAACCACTGTGAAAGAATAGAGAAGTTCCAAGCGCTTTCGTGACTACTCACATTACATTGATAATATGAGTAGTCACGAAAGCGCTTGGAACTTCTCTATTCTTTCACAGTGGTTGTTTTGTATATATATATATATATATATATATATATATATATATATATATATATATATATATATATATATATGTCGTGCCGAATAGGCAGAACTTGCAATCTTGGCTTAAATAGCAACGCTCATCTTGCCATATAAGACAAGCTAAAATTTGTGTATGCAATAATTTCGCCAAAATCATTCTGAACCTAACGAAAAAAAAAATATTTCACTGTGTTTGTTTGGTATTAAATTATTGTAAACAAATCTAAAATATATTTAGTTGGGTTAGGCTAAAATAAATTGTTCTTGTTATAATAAGGTTAGGTAAGTTTTCTAAGGTTCTTTTGGTGCAAAATTAAAAATTTTTTACATTAACATTAATGAAAAAATATATCTTTAAACGTATAAGAGAAAATTTTAGAAAGGACTTAATTTTAAATGAGTTCTTGCTAATTGACCAGTTTTACATCTTCGGCACGACATATATATATATATATATATATATATATATATATATATATATATATATATATATATATATATATATATATATATATTGAAATGTGTATAGTTACTAACAGTATATTACAACTATTAACAATATATTTTATATGGTGTATAAATCTTGTATTCCAATTTATCTTCAGAAAACTGTTGAAGACAGTTGATACAGCTCCGTCTCACTTTGACTGCGACCAAAAGAAAGTGCTCCAAAATCTACGTCAGACGCTTATTGAGTACAGTGTGTAGAGGTGACTTATGCCACAGTGACTTGCACAAAAAGAAGTGTCCAGTGTTCCCATTTATGTTCTTTGTCGTCAGAGTTGTATCTCAACCTACACATCTGCTCATCTATAACATCTGAAGAAAAAAGGTTCAAGCTCGAGTGAGCCTCCACTGCAAACACGCCGTAGTTTCCAGTTGACTAAAGTTGACTCTAAAGTAGAATGGATCTTTTGTGATGAACGCTGTTTACTTACAGATCCAGAGAATCCAAAAAAGTGTTGTAAAGTGGAACAGTGCAGGACTGCTGACAAACCACATGAGAAATCCTTCGAGGACAGTCTTCTTGATTCGCGTGAAGAAAGGAATGACAGCCAATTTCAAACCGTTTAGGTTCGACAGTGTCATACCCGACTCACACACTCCTCACTTTAATATCAGCGTTGATGTCTGAGGGTGAATTACATTAAAATCAGTGGTCTTACCTCAGTGTTTGCAACAACATACTGCGTGCACAACAAACGAGACCAGTTTAGCAATTTCAGTGAAGATACATCGTAGGTTGTCTTTAGTGCTTGATTATGGCTTATGACGAACATCTGCTGCAAGGGATACTGTTGACCACTGTGAAGGATTTCATCAAGGTCAGGGATTAACAATGGATGGTAATGCTGTAATATGTTTGTTTGATAAGTATGACCTCGATGTATTCACACCAAATAGACAGAAACTCATTCCATGGCAGATGAGTTTACCCAACACTCTGGGAAGTAACTAGAATTGCCAGTCCACAAGATGCTGATAACGATGAGCCATAATATATTGCAGAAGTTAAACAATTCCAGATTAAGTCTTTGCAAACTAAGTGAATTAGTGCCAGTGGTTCTAGACGTATACACTGACCCAAAGAAAATAGAACTTCGCTCTGGTTGTAAATTAGGTTGAGAAGCCTGTCAACGATGCTAGCCAAGAGATTGCATATTTCAAAGCCCTTCTTATATTTTGAATGACTCAGATTCAACCCAGTTTGCGTGATCTGCAAGTTAAACTTAAAAAGGTTCGCTCTGATAGAGTCCCGTTGCCATCCACAGTCATCGGTCACAAGTTTGGCAGTGCAGAAGGGGAAGGAGATTGGATTTTACAACAGCACAGCTCTAAACAGATGTTTCTATGTTTGCAGCAGGTCAGTGGCCAAATGCTACTTATATTGTATAACACTTAATCGAGATGAAAACTGTTACTCGAGGGTTCATATATAGGCACAAAGATTTTTGGAACAACGTGTCTGGGAATCAGTTTTGTGAACAAACTTACGCATGATAGGGGAAGTCAAAAGGTGATCTTGTAGGCATTTATCTCCAGATTAGGTGGCTAGTTACACTGTTCCCTTTCACTTGTGCTGGGGAAGCAGCTGGTTCTCACGTTGATATCCTTGAAGCTGAGACAGTATCAGTTGGTACATCTCTCAGCTACTGAGGACTGTAACAACTCCATTACGAATGTTTCAGTGAATGATGAAGAAAATAATGTGTATGCAGTTACAATCTTTTAAACTACATTCGTTTTAATATTCGATAATCTAATTTAAACTGAGATTACTGTGATATCCTTATTATCATCAGTATTTTTTTTTGTAACGCATAATCCGTATTTCATTTTTATTTACTCGATAACCAGCTTGGCAGTCCTTAACGAAATAAGCTTCACATAAAAGCTGATCTCTGGGGCTTACTTGTTTGCAATGTATATTTATTTTTGTTAATAATTCAGCTAATTTCGCAGCTATATTCCACGTATATTTATAATTACATATTAGAGCTACGTATTTATTTTGTGAAAAAGAAGATACAATGTAGGATCATTACTAGATTACAAAACAATATTGCAATATTTATCAGCATATTAAGTGCATCTTAAATATTGCACATACACACCACACACACGATGCCAAGGGTTAAAACTTAGGAGCTATGACTCGACCCCTGCAACCACAACTAGGTGGGCACACACACAAGACACACACACACACACACACACACACACACACACACACACACACACACACACACACACACACACACACACACACACACACCGAATTCCCATGGTTGGCAAATCATTAATTAAGAATTAATGAATTTCTCAAAGTTCAAGTCAGAAGCGAAATAATAGTAGAGTTCAGAATGTTCTGTACTCCCATGGTGAGTCCTGTATCAGGATCCCTGAGGATCCTGTATCAGGATCCCTGAGGATCCTGTATCAGGATCCCTGAGGATCCTGTATCAGGATCCCTGAGGATCCTGTATCAGGATCCCTGAGGATCCTGTATCAGGATCCCTGAGGATCCTGTATCAGGATCCCTGAGGATCCTGTATCAGGATCCCTGAGGATCTTGTATCAGGATCCCTGAGGATCCTGTATCAGGATCCCTGAGGATCCTGTATCAGGATCCCTGAGGATCCTGTATCAGGATCCCTGAGGATCCTGTATCAGGATCCCTGAGGATCTTGTATCAGGATCCCTGAGGATCCTGTATCAGGATCCCTGAGGATCTTGTATCAGGATCCCTGAGGATCCTGTATCAGGATCCCTGAGGATCTTGTATCAGGGACCACTAAGGATCCTATATCAGAGATCCCTGAGGATCCTGTATCAGGATCCCTGAGGATCCTGTATCAGGATCCCTGAGGATCCTGTATCAGGATCCCTGAGGATCCTGTATCAGGATCCCTGAGGATCTTGTATCAGGATCCCTGAGGATCCTGTATCAGGATCCCTGAGGATCTTGTATCAGGATCCCTGAGGATCCTGTATCAGGATCCCTGAGGATCTTGTATCAGGGACCACTAAGGATCCTATATCAGAGATCCCTGAGGATCCTGTATCAGGATCCCTGAGGATCCTGTATCAGGATCCCTGAGGATCCTGTATCAGGATCCCTGAGGATCTTGTATCAGGATCCCTGAGGATCCTGTATCAGGATCCCTGAGGATCTTGTATCAGGATCCCTGAGGATCCTGTATCAGGATCCCTGAGGATCTTGTATCAGGGACCACTAAGGATCCTATATCAGAGATCCCTGAGGATCCTGTATCAGGATCCCTGAGGATCTTGTATCAGGATCCCTGAGGATCTTGTATCAGGATCCCTGAGGATCTTGTATCAGGGACCACTAAGTATCCTATATCAGAGATCCCTGAGGATCCTGTATCAGGATCCCTGAGGATCTTGTATCAGGATCCCTGAGGATCCTGTATCAGGATCCCTGAGGATCTTGTATCAGGATCCCTGAGGATCTTGTATCAGGATCCCTGAGGATCTTGTATCAGGGACCACTAAGGATCCTATATCAGAGATCCCTGAGGATCCTGTATCAGGATCCCTGAGGATCTTGTATCAGGATCCCTGAGGATCTTGTATCAGGGACCACTAAGGATCCTATATCGGAGATCCCTGAGGATCCTGTATCAGGATCCCTGAGGATCCTGTATCAGGGACCACTAAGGATCCTGTATCAGAGATCCCTGAGGATCCTGTATCAGGATCCCTGAGGATCTTGTATCAGGGACCACTAAGGATCCTGTATCAAAGATCCCTGAGGATCCTGTATCAGGATCCCTGAGGATCTTGTATCAGGATCCCTGAGGATCTTGTATCAGGGACCACTAAGGATCCTATATCAGAGATCCCTGAGGATCCTGTATCAGGATCCCTGAGGATCTTGTATCAGGGACTACTAAGGATCCTATATCAGATATCCCTGAGGATCCTGTATCAGGATCCCTGAGGATCTTGTATCAGGGACCACTAAGGATCCTATATCAGAGATCCCTGAGGATCCTGTATCAGGATCCCTGAGGATCCTGTATCAGGATCCCTGAGGATCTTGTATCAGGATCCCTGAGGATCCTGTATCAGGATCCCTGAGGATCTTGTATCAGGATCCCTGAGGATCCTGTATCAGGATCCCTGAGGATCTTGTATCAGGGACCACTAAGGATCCTATATCAGAGATCCCTGAGGATCCTGTATCAGGATCCCTGAGGATCTTGTATCAGGATCCCTGAGGATCTTGTATCAGGATCCCTGAGGATCTTGTATCAGGGACCACTAAGGATCCTATATCAGAGATCCCTGAGGATCCTGTATCAGGATCCCTGAGGATCTTGTATCAGGATCCCTGAGGATCCTGTATCAGGATCCCTGAGGATCTTGTATCAGGATCCCTGAGGATCCTGTATCAGGATCCCTGAGGATCTTGTATCAAGGACCACTAAGGATCCTATATCAGAGATCCCTGAGGATCCTGTATCAGGATCCCTGAGGATCTTGTATCAGGATCCCTGAGGATCTTGTATCAGGATCCCTGAGGATCTTGTATCAGGGACCACTAAGGATCCTATATCAGAGATCCCTGAGGATCCTGTATCAGGATCCCTGAGGATCCTGTATCAGGGACCACTAAGGATCCTGTATCAGAGATCCCTGAGGATCCTGTATCAGGATCCCTGAGGATCTTGTATCAGGGACCACTAAGGATCCTGTATCAAAGATCCCTGAGGATCCTGTATCAGGATCCCTGAGGATCTTGTATCAGGGACCACTAAGGATCCTATATCAGAGATCCCTGAGGATCCTGTATCAGGATCCCTGAGGATCTTGTATCAGGATCCCTGAGGATCTTGTATCAGGATCCCTGAGGATCTTGTATCAGGGACCACTAAGGATCCTATATCAGAGATCCCTGAGGATCCTGTATCAGGATCCCTGAGGATCTTGTATCAGGATCCCTGAGGATCCTGTATCAGGATCCCTGAGGATCTTGTATCAGGATCCCTGAGGATCCTGTATCAGGATCCCTGAGGATCTTGTATCAAGGACCACTAAGGATCCTATATCAGAGATCCCTGAGGATCCTGTATCAGGATCCCTGAGGATCTTGTATCAGGATCCCTGAGGATCTTGTATCAGGATCCCTGAGGATCTTGTATCAGGGACCACTAAGGATCCTATATCAGAGATCCCTGAGGATCCTGTATCAGGATCCCTGAGGATCCTGTATCAGGGACCACTAAGGATCCTGTATCAGAGATCCCTGAGGATCCTGTATCAGGATCCCTGAGGATCTTGTATCAGGGACCACTAAGGATCCTGTATCAAAGATCCCTGAGGATCCTGTATCAGGATCCCTGAGGATCTTGTATCAGGATCCCTGAGGATCTTGTATCAGGGACCACTAAGGATCCTATATCAGAGATCCCTGAGGATCCTGTATCAGGATCCCTGAGGATCCTGTATCAGGGACCACTAAGGATCCTGTATCAGAGATCCCTGAGGATCCTGTATCAGGATCCCTGAGGATCTTGTATCAGGGACCACTAAGGATCCTGTATCAAAGATCCCTGAGGATCCTGTATCAGGATCCCTGAGGATCTTGTATCAGGATCCCTGAGGATCTTGTATCAGGGACCACTAAGGATCCTATATCAGAGATCCCTGAGGATCCTGTATCAGGATCCCTGAGGATCTTGTATCAGGGACCACTAAGGATCCTATGTCAGAGATCCCTGAGGATCCTGTATTAGTGACCACTAAGGATCCTATATCCGAGATTCCTGAGGATCCTGTATCAGGATCCCTGAGGATCTTGTATCAAGGATCACTAAGGATCCAATATCCGAGATCACTGAGGATCCTGTATTAGGATCCCTGAGGATCCTGTATTAGGAATCCCTGAGGATCCTGTATCAAGGACCGCTGAGGATCATGTATCAGAGACCACTAAAGATCCTGCATCAGAGATCCCTAAGGATCCTGTATCAGCGATCCCTGAGGATCCTGTATCAGAGATCCCTGCACACAGAAATCACTCCCTACGAAAGTAAAAGACTGGGCAGGGGATGCAAAATGCCCCCAATAAAAAGTAGGGGCGCCATTGGTACACGAAGGGGAAACACCATAAGTGTCCGGGGCCCAAGACTGTTCAACAGCCTCCCATCAAGCATTAGGGGAATTGCCAATAAACCCCTGGCTGCCTTCAAGAGAGAGCTGGACAGATACCCAAAGTCAGTGCCGGATCAGCCGGGCTGTGGCTCGTACGTTGGACTGCGTGCGGCCAGCAGTAACAGCTTAGTTGATCAGGCCCTGATCCATCGGGAGGCCTGGTCATGGACCGGACCGCGGGGGCGTTGATCCCCGGAATAACCTCCAGGTAACCCCTGAGGATCTTGTATTAGGGACCACTAAGGATTCTGGATCAAGGATCCCTGAGGATCCTGTATCAGATCCCTGAGGATCCTGTATCAGGGATAACTGAGGATCCTGTATCAGGGACCACTGAGAACCCTGAATCAGGGTAGTTCAGTGCAGAACAGCATTAGACTACCAACAATTCATAGTACCGATAAACCCGCAGGAGGTCATATAGCGCCTGGGGAAGTGGAAAGCTATCGGGTTTGATCCAAGGAAGGGTAGATCATGAGCCCTTATGGGACTAAACGAAGACAAGTTGATGGACAACAGCATGGTAGGTGACCTAGCAGTAGGATCCCTCAAAGAAGGGCTCTTGATCCGATGAAGTGGCGCAGATTAAGTCGTAGGATCGAACGTGAACACGTAGGTATGTTCATATGTTTTTTCATAATGGTTTTACCTGTATGATTTCTGTCACGTGACTTACAGCCTATGGCGTGAACAATTTCTGAAATGTTATGGCCTATGACGTGAATATTTTCTTTAATTTTACAGCCTATGACTGATGTTTTCTGTAATGTTACTTACGCTCTTTGCTGTGAATGATTTCTGTAATGTTACAGCCTATACCGGGTATAATTTCTATGAAGTGACTTCCAGCGTATGGTGTGCAGGGTTTCATTGATTTATGTTAGGTTACGGCCTATTGCGTGGTTAATTTATGTTATGTTACGGCCTATTGCGTGGTTAATTTATGTTATGTTACGGCCTATTGCGCGGTTAATTTATGTTATGTTACGGCCTATTGCGTGGTTAATTTATGTTAGGTTACGGCCTATTGCGTGGTTAATTTATGTTATGTTACGGCCTATTGCGTGGTTAATTTATGTTATGTTACGGCCTATTGCGCGGTTAATTTATGTTACGGCCTATTGCGTGGTTAATTTATGTTATGTTACGGCCTATTGCGTGGTTAATTTGTTATGTTACGGCCTATTGCGTGGTTAATTTATGTTATGTTACGGCCTATTGCGCGGTTAATTTATGTTATGTTACGGCCTATTGCGTGGTTAATTTATGTTATGTTACGGCCTATTGCGTGGTTAATTTATGTTATGTTACGGCGTATTGCGTGGTTAATTTATGTTATGTTACGGCCTATTGCGCGGTTAATTTATGTTATGTTACGGCCTATTGCGCGGTTAATTTATGTTATGTTACGGCCTATTGCGTGGTTAATTTATGTTATGTTACGGCCTATTGCGTGGTTAATTTATGTTATGTTACGGCCTATTGCGCGGTTAATTTATGTTATGTTACGGCCTATTGCGCGGTTAATTTATGTTATGTTACGGCCTATTACGCGGTTAATTTATGTTATGTTACGGCCTATTGCGCGGTTAATTTATGTTATGTTACGGCCTATTGCGTGGTTAATTTATGTTATGTTACGGCCTATTGCGCGGTTAATTTATGTTATGTTACGGCCTATTGCGCGGTTAATTTATGTTATGTTACGGCCTATTGCGTGGTTAATTTATGTTATGTTACGGCCTATTGCGTGGTTAATTTATGTTATGTTACGGCCTATTGTGTGGTTAATTTATGTTATGTTACGGACTATTGCGTGGTTAATTTATGTTATGTTACGGCCTATTGCGTGGTTAATTTATATGTTACGGCCTATTGCGTGGTTAATTTATGTTATGTTACGGCCTATTGCGTGGTTAATTTATGTTATGTTACGGCCTATTGCGTGGTTAATTTATGTTATGTTACGGCCTATTGCGTGGTTAATTTATGTTATGTTACGGCCTATTGCGTGGTTATTGTTATTTATGGAACTTAAAGACTATGGCCTGGATGTTTTATGTAATGTTATTTACGGACTATGATGACTTAAAGTTATGTGAAGAACACGATGAATTATTTTGACAGCTTTGTAATAATTAATATTTCATAATCGTTAGTAGCATTGTATAACCCTTGTGGGTTTAGCGCTTAGTTTTGATTGTAATAATTCCTAATCGTTGATAATCCCTGATAGCCATTCAGTAAAGCCGGTAGATAATTGCTACCTTAGATAATTACTAGTGACAGTAAACTCTTAATTTTACAACAAATTACTAATAATTGTTAGTTATTAATTTAACAGTCAGTGTTGTTAACAAATTTTAAACATAGCGGCGAGTTAGTAATGACAACAAACGAGTTACCAGTAAATTAGTTACGAGAGAGACGTGTTAAGTCAGCAGGGGATTAGTGATGAGATAAACAAATTGCTATGTTAGTCAATGATTAGTAATATCAGCTAATCTGCTGACAGCGCTAACTAACTAGATGGTTAGTGAGTTTTCCAAGTGAGGTGAAAACACCGAGCAGCTGCGAGGCCTGTCAGCAGGTCAGCGTAGGACTTAGCTGCGAGGCTTGTCAGCAGGTCAGCGTAGGAGTTAACAGCGGCTGCGAGACTTGTCAGCAGGTCAGCGTAGGACTTAGCTGCGAGGCTTGTCAGCAGGTCAGCGTAGGATTTAGCTGCGAGGCTTGTCAGCAGGTCAGCGTAGGACTTAGCTGCGAGGCTTGTCAGCAGGTCAGCGTAGGACTTAGCTGCGAGGCTTGTCAGCAGGTCAGCGTAGGACTTAGCTGCGAGGCTTGTCAGCAGGTCAGCGTAGGAGTTAATGGCTGCGAGGCCTGTCAGCAGGTCAGTGTAGGACTTAACAGCGGCTGCGAGGCCTGCCAGCAGGTCAGTGTAGGACTTAACGGCGGCTGCAAGGCCTGCCAGCAGGTCAGTGTAGGATTTAGCAGCTGCGAGACCTGCCAGCAGGTCTCTGTAGGACTTAGCAGCAGCTGCGAGGCCTGTCAGCAGGTCAGCGTAGGGCTTAGCAGTTGAGAGGCCTGTCAGCAGGTCGGTGTAGGATTTAACAGTTGCGAGGCCTGTCAGCAGGTCGGTGTAGGATTTAGCAGCAGCTGCGAGGCCTACCAGCAGGTCGGTGTAGGTCCTAATAACAGCAGCAGCTGCGAGGTCTGTCAGCAGGTCGGTGTAGGACTTAACAGCAGCAGCTGCGAGGGCTGTCAGCAGGTCGCTGTAGGACTTAATCGCAGCAGCTGCGAGTCCTGTCAGCAGGTCGGTGTTGGACTTAATAACAGCAGAAGCTGCGAGGCCTTCCAGCTGGTCTGTGTAGGGCTTAACAACAGCAGCAGCAGCACTGAGACCTGCCAGCAGGTCGGTGTAGGGCTTAGCAGCAGCAACACCGAGGCCTGCCAGCAGGTCGGTATAGGACTCAGAAAAATCAGGAACAGCAGCAGCAGCAGCAGCAGCGAGGCCTGGCCAATACGTCGTTGAAGATTCCAGCAGTAGCAGCAGCAGGAGTGGGGCCTGGCCAACTGCTCGGTGTACGACGCAGCAGGAGCAGGAGCGGTGCCTGGCCAACAGGTCTGTGTAGGACCCAGCAGGAGCAGGGCTGTGAGGAGAGAGCAGAGCCGCTGGAGGACCTGTAGCGGCGGCGTGGGTCGCCAGGATCAATACGGGCAACAAGGCTCCCCGCACACACATACTCACATGCACACGCCCACCTCTGCTTACTACTACTACTACTACACATCCTCACACTTCCCATCGAGGAACAATATTCAGCAGGGTAATGAGAAGGAGAGTAGGTGTTAGACAGGAGGGACGGAACGGGACGCCCCTGGAGGGCTGTAGGGGTTCACAGTAGCTAGATGCAACCTCCTGCCTCCCGCTGAGCATTTTGTCGCACGTGTAAGACAAATGAGGCAAGCGAGAAGAGCAGAGCATTACTCGCGAGATACGGCAGTAGTGCGTTAGATTGGCGGTACCTGAGGCAATCACATACAATCTCCAGCTATAGGGTTAGCTGTTAGGGAAAACCTTGGGGTTGTGTTCTACCTGGAGGGAGAGAATCGTGGAGGGTCTCAGGGGAAGCGAGGTGACAAACTCTACTCTGTCTCCCTCCAGTAGTCTTGGTCTTACTGTCTTCACGTCGCAGGTGAGTAAACTAGGAGAGGGAGAGAAATTAATTATAATTTCTTATCCACGTCGCAGGTGAGAGAACTATGAGAAAGAGAGAGAGAGGGAGGGAGGACGTAGAGGTACTTCACAGCTGAACTGGTATTGCCGTTAAAAAAAAGTTGATGAGAAAGGAAGAAGTTGATAAGTGCATGATGGTACTATGAAAAGAAAGAGGTAGTTCACTCAGCGTACAGACTCTGAAGGGAAAGAGGTACTTCACTTAGCGTACAGACTCTGGAAGACTGTGAAGGAGGAAAGAGGTATTTCACTCAGTGCACAGATTCTGGAAGACTGTGAAGGGAAAGAGGTAGTTCACTCAGCGTACAGACTCTGGAAGACTGTGAAGGGAAAGAGGTAGTTCACTCAGCGTACAGACTCTGGAAGACTGTGAAGGGAAAGAGGTACTTCACTCAGCGTACAGACTCTGGAAGACTGTAAAGGGGAAAGAGGTACTTCACTCAGCGTACAGACTCAGGAACAACTGCCACAACTCCAGACCACACTTGAACGAACTTTATGTCAACAATGAAGTTGATGTAAGTCAAAAGAGGAAGGACCATTCTCCTACATTCCTCATTGTAGTTTCCCCATATCAAATCCACACGAAACCAAGAATATGTTATTCAGATTACATCATGAATCCTCACTACAAACTTGTGTTAACCGGGTTAAATCATTGACTATGAAAATGAAGTACTTAATAATCAAAATATCAATAAGAAATATATCTTCAGCCAAACATGAAGTCTTTACAGCATACATTGTCTTGATGCCGGTGTAGCGCTCTTTCTTCATCCAGAGAATTGAAGCAGCCTCTCATCCTCTTTCTATGATACCTCATTATCTGGCATTACCTAGGTGTTGTGTGACTTTTAGTGGTTTAGCGCTTTCTCATGATTATAAACCATTTTCATTACCAATGAAGAAAGTTGAGCAAGAAATAGTTTTTCAAAGGTCAGTGGGAAAGGATCCCCGATTTAGGAATATCCGTGATGCGACCAACGGTACTCACCAATGGGGCTCAAAAGGAACCTATAATTTGTTTGCAAACTCTGATTCACAGATGCGAACAATGAAACATCCGTTATTTTCCTCATTTTTGTTTTTTTTTGTCATATACTTTTCTTTGCATATGTTCGTTTTATGCGTATGTGGTAGGCTATCATTTCCTTGCTAGAGACTTATCAGTTGTGGAAAAATGTTTTCGAATTTTTTTTTCTATCTTTCTTTCTTTCTAAAGAATTCCAGATATAAATTTTGACCAAATACGTTGGTAGTCAGGCATTCCCGAAAAGGAATGCGTATATATTTATATTTTTTCAAAGTTTCACTTCATCAGAGGATTCTGTGTGTCTTAGAGAAAGATTCAGATAGTTACTGCGACGAGCCTGTGCCACTCTGTCAATTTCATGAGTGAGAATAGAGAAGTAATGTGTGTGTGATAACTTGAGAATGCATCTACTGGTCGGCTTCAGATTTTCAGCGCTGGTGTTTCTTACTTAACGGAGAGTTTAGTGTTTCCTTGGAGATTTTCGGTACCTATTTTATTAAAATTTGTTTAGTTGGAAATTATATTTTTGAATCACTAATTAATTGAGATATTCAGACGAAAAAAATTGCATCGAACACCATATCTCCTTAAATCTCCACTATATTATTTTTTACATAATTGCTAGGAGTTTTTTTAAGGAAATATTAATTTTTATCTAACACACCACAACAAATTCACAAAGTTTATTTTTCATATATAATTATATTTTATTACAGTGTTGTGCTCTAACATATCCTCTCACATAGCAGATTAAATGTTGAGAGTCTCATAGAACATCAACGTACTAATTTCCATGATGTAACACTGATTTAGTCAAGTCCTCACGGCGCCCGTACTAGATAAACCCGTACCAACATCGCAGTCTGTTTAGTGTCATTTTTCTCGTGTTTTTGGTGTTTGACTGGGTTGGGCTTTGGCTCCTGGACTTCTAGAGGGCACTAACCTATATCTCTTGCTCCTGTTGAGGGTGTTGATCGAGAGTTCTTGGGCCTTTTCAGGGTGTTGAGTTTAATTTGGCCTATTGAAGGTGTTGATCTCAAGCTCTTAGAAGTCTTCACTTACAGCCTCTGTGCCTCTTGATGTACATGCTTCTTCCCCTCAAGGGAGTTTTTTTTTGATGCTGGTGAAGGACTTTGATCCAAGGAATTGAATCATCCTCCCTTGGATAGTCTGATTGCCTCCCATTCCCCAAGCTGTGACTCTTATGGGTTCAGCGCTTTCTCCTAAATATAATAAGAACAGTGCGTGCATTAAGACAAGAGCAGCTTATTTGTGTGTAGTTGGTTCCTATTGGTTTGGAGTAAATATGTGAAGAACTGTACACTTAACGTTGGTTCGTAGGATAAGTGAAAGTTGGCCTGCCTCATACATGTTCAGGGTGGCTGTTGCTGTTGTTGCCTTTCTACCATGACTGACCAATATTGTGCGCCTGTGAGTATGCAGCTGTGGAGTTTTATGGGTTATGTGACTTGAAGAATGATATTCCAATCTTGTTCAGTAATGGAACTCTAGTTCATGGTGGACTAAATGAATTCACTGTCTTAATCTTTTTTTTATGTTAATTTTATGTACTGTATATAGTGGGCCGTAATATTTTTAAAAAGCAGACAATAATGAAAAAAAATATTACGACATTTTAAGCTGAATTCAAGAACTATTTTTATTTCAAATATATTGATATTTTGTATTCATTTAAAGGTTTGGTATGTTTGTTTCAGGCGAGATTAGTAAAGCATTGTAGACGCTGTAATTAGTGTGGGTTATGTGGGTGAAGGCAGACTCTCCTGTACTCGTGCACATCGTTGCTTCCACAGTTGTGTAACCAGCATGACTAAGTATGTAACTGTGTTACGAAGGCGCTTCCTTGTGCTGTTAATTTTCCAGTGAAAACTTAGTATCTATGCTATTTTGTTGGTCAATATGATTTCCTTTTTTGACTTTGGTGAAACCTGACCAGCCCCCTTTCTCCTCCCTCGAACACTTTATATTTTTACTAGGATTTTTTTATAGGTAATCAGGTTTCAAGCACCAAATGTTCGAGAGGCAAGGGAAACCTCAGAAACCCAGCTCCTGCTTATGTATGGAACACAAAACACACGGACATGAAAAAAACTTTTCTCATTTCTAATATGCATAAACAAAAAAATCTCCAAGAGCAAGTGTACAAATGAAACTAAACCATACAACTTTCTCTCATTCTCGTAATATGGAAATACTTATTACATTATTACTTTTATCCCAAGGAATTTATCTGACCTTTCTTTAACTGGCGCAAATCGTAATGACGCAGGTAATGACACAAGTGATTTCGAAATGACTTAATAAGTTGGATTGCTGAAGTGGTGAGTCGTGGGTCATCTTGCGGGTTGATGCAGCAGGAACCCTCCTGAGGTGCTGGGCACTCATATAAACATAATTAGCTCTCTTATTGGTAACAACTTCACACACTGTATGTAACATCCAACGTCTTGTTTAATGCCCTCTCTTTAGTAAAGCGAAAAGTAATACATTTCAACACATAGGTGCAGCACCAGACATGGCAGTACTCAACACATAGGTGCAGCACCAGACGTGGCAATACTCAACACACAGGTGCAGCACCAGACATGGCAGTACTCAACACACAGGTGCAGCACCAGACATGGTAATACTCAACACACAGCACCAGACAAGGTAATAATCAACACACAGCACCAGACAAGGTAATAATCAACACACAGCACCAGACAAGGTAATAATCAACACACAGCACCAGACACGGTAATATTGAATACACTGGTGTAGCTCCATTCATAGTACACATACAGGTGCAGTACCAGACACTAGTACTGAAAACAGCTTCAGCATCAGTCATAGAAAACACAGGTACAGCACGAAAGTACACACTCATATGGATCAACATAGTACATACACATGTGCAGTACCAGACACTAGTACTGAATACACAGGTGCAGCAACATAGTACACAGGTGCAGCACCAGACACAAGTACTCAACACCACACATGGTGTAGCAACATAGCACACACACACAGGTGCAGCAACATAGTGCACACAAGTGCAGCAGCAACATAGTGCACACAAGTGCAGCACCAGACACTAGCACTTAACACACAGGTGCAGCACCAGGCACTAGTATTCAACACACAGGTGCAGCACCAGACACTAGTACTCAACACAGGTGCAGCACCAGACATTTAGTACTCAACACACAGATGCAGCAACATAGTACACACACAGGTGCAGCAAAGGCACTAGTACTCAAATAAAAATGAATCTCCAAATAATTGATGACTTGTCTAGGAATTTAAACTGACAGATTATAGAGGTATGGGTGTTTGTGGGAAACAATCAGGCTGCAGCATTAGGGTTGAAAACAGCGGTTATTGCCGGGATGTGTCTGGGAGACAATATTCAAAATAAAGTTGCTAGTAATGGTAAATCAATTGATCAACAAAGATAGTAGAGGGCAACAAGTGACTGGCTCCCTTAAGGTTTACTATACAAATAGTAGGAGTCTAAGAAATAAGATAGATCAGCTAAGATTACTTGCAAGTGTAGGTAATATAGATATTGATATAACAGAGACCTGGTTCAACCTGAAAGATGGAGAAATGCCTTCTGAATGCAACATAGTGTGTTATAAACTATTCCACACTGATAGGGTCAACAGGAAGGATGGTGGAGTGGCGATGTTATGTTATGTTAATCTCCAGGGTTTATTACCTGGACCTCAGCAATGAAAGTGGCTACTCTCACCACTGGGCAACGGCGACCAATGCCGATGTTTGTCAGAGAAAATTTAAATTGTTGTCTTAGACATGATATAAGATTAGAAACATCGAACACAGAATCTGTTTGGCTACAGTTTCTCGAGGGTCGTGACAAATTAATTTTGGGTGTGATTTATAGGCTCCCAGATCTTAATGGGGAGTGCAGCAAGCTGTTATGGGACGAAATTCATAAGGCATCTGGGTATGAAAGTGTTGTGTTAATGGGAGATTTTAACTTTAGGCAAATTGATTGGAACAGTATGACAGGAAATCTTGAGTCTAATGACTTTCTTGATACGTATTTTTAACCCAGGATAACCCAAAGAAGTCAGTGGGTCATCGAGGACTGTCTGTCTTATTTCCATTGTGGTCCTCAATCTTGGTATAGTGTCTGATAAGTGGAAAATGGCAAATGTAATACCTGTTTACAAGGCAGGTGACAGGTCCTTGGCTTCGAACTATAGACTAATAAGCCTTACCTCCATAGTGGGAAAATTTATGGAATTAATAATTGCCGAAGCAATTCATAGCCATCTTGATAGGCACAGATTGATTAATGAATCTCAACACGGTTTTACAAAGGGACGTTCCTGTCTTACAAATTTACTAACTTTTTTTACTAAGGTGCTTGAGGTAGATCATGGTAATGAATATGATATTGTGTATATGGATTCAGTAAGGCTTTCGATAGAGTTCCGCATCAGAGGCTATCGAGGAAACTTAAGGCACACGGAATAGGAGGAGAAATTTTTTCCTGGGTAGAGGTATGGCTGACAAATAAGCAACAGAGAGTTTGCATAAATGGGGAAAAATCAGAAGGGGGGCACGTCACAAGCGGTGTTTCTCAGGGGTCAGTGTTGGGCCCGTTGTTGTTCACAATTTACATAAACGACATAGATGAGGGAATAAATAGCGACATTAACAAATTTGCTGATGACACCAAAATAGGCCGTCTAATTCATTCAAATGAGGACACTAGAGCACTCCAGGATGATTTGAATAGACTGATGCAATGGTCGGAGAAGTGGCAGATGCAGTTTAATATAGACAAATGCAAAGTTCTAAATGCTGGACAAGAAAACAACCATGCGACATATAAACTAAATAATGTAGATCTTAATACTACTGATTGCGAAAAGGATTTAGGAGTTCAGGTTACCAGTAATCAAAAACCAAGACAACAGGGCGTTTGTGTTCACAAGCTAACAGGATTCTTGGCTTCATATCTAGAAATATAAAGAATAGAAGTCCCCAGGTTGTTCTTCAACTCTATATATCCTTGGTTAGGCCTCATTTAGATTATGCTGCTCATTTCTGGTCACCGTATTACAGAAGGATATAAATGCTCTGGAAAATGTACAGAGGAGGATGACAAAGATGATCCCATGTATCAGAAATCTTCCCTTTGAGGATAGACTGAAGGCCCTGAATCTGCACTCTCTCAAAAGGCGTAGAATTAGGGGGGATATGATAGAGGTGTATAAATGGAAAACAGCAATAAATAAAGGGGATGTAAATAGCGTGCTGAAAATTTCCAGTCAAGACAGGACTCGCAGCAATGGTTTCAAGTTGGAAAAATTCAGATTCAGGAAGGATATAGGAAAGTACTGGTTTGGTAATAGAGGTGTGGATGAGTGGAACAAACTCCCGAGTACAGTTATTGAGGCTAAAACGTTGTGTAGTTTTAAAAATAGGTTAGATAAATACATGAGTGGGTGTGGGTGGGTGTGAGTTGGACCTGACTAGCTTGTGCTGCTGGGTCTGGTGCCGTGCTCTTTCCTTGAGTGGAGGTGACCAGACTGGGTGGGTCATTGGGTTAATCCGGGGGGGGGAGGGGGACATGGACCTGCTCCGCATGGGTCAGTAGGCCTGTTGCAGTGTTCCTTCTTTCTTATGTTAGTCTCTCTCTCTCTCTCTCTCTCTCTCACTCTCTCTCTCTCTCTCTCTCTCTGTCTCTCTCTGTCTGTCTCTCTCTCTCTCTCTCTCTCTCTCTCTCTCTCTCTCTCTCTCTCTCTCTCTCTCTCTCTCTCTCTCTCTCTCTCTCTCTCTCTCTCCAGCTCTCCTAACTACGGCTGGTGTTTCACCAAGCTGTCCTAACAACACTAACAACTGCTGGTGTTTCACCAAGCTGTCCTAACAACAGCTGGTCTTTCACCAAGCTGTCCTAACAACAGCTGGTCTTTCACCAAGCTGTCCTAACAACAGCTGGTGTTTCACCAAGCTGTCCTAACAACAGCTGGTGTTGGTCCTCTCTTGTTCCTCAGACATATCAGTGATCATCCCAGTGCCAGCATACTCTATAAACCAATGCTCTTTTTGCCAGGTATATCTAGATGAGCACAGATGGGAAGCTCCTCTGTCTCGCGCTCGGCAGACGGAGGATCGAGCCTCCACGACGTCTTGGGCTGAATGACCCACATGCGTTAAGCGCTTAACATGAATTAAGCAATACCGAGAAATTGAAGAATAAGACACTTGGACAATACAGTAGTTGCGAATCATTATTTACGGGTCCTACTAATTACCGTGGACAACAACCGGTTTTTCTCGGTAAATCCAAGCAAGTTCTCGGTTCTAGGTTCATCTCAGTTCTCGGTAATTAGTAGGACCCACTTGTTCTCGGTAAAGCCAAGCTTGTTCCCTGTTGTTCTCGGTAAATCCAAGCTTATTCATTGTTGTTCTTGGTAAATCCAAGCTTATTCTTGGTAAATCCAAGCTTGTTCATTGTTGTTCTTGGTAAATCCAAGGTTGTTCTCTGCTGTTCTCGGTAAATCCAAGCTTGTTCCCTGTTGTTCTCGGTAAATCCAAGCTTATTCATTGTTGTTCTTGGTAAATCCAAGCTTATTCTTGGTAAATCCAAGCTTGTTCATTGTTGTTCTTGGTAAATCCAAGCTTGTACTTTGTTGTTCTTGGTAAATCCAAGCTTGTTCTCGGTAAATCCAAGCTTGTTCTTTGTTGTTCTCGGTAAATCTAAGCGTGTTCCCTGTTGTTCTCGGTAAATCCAAGCTTGTTCTTTGTTGTTCTGGGTAAATCTAAGCTTGTTCTTTGTTGTTCTGGGTAAATCTAAGCTTGTTCTTTGTTGTTCTCGGTAAATCAAAGCTTGTTCCCTGTTGTTCTCGGTAAATCCAAGCTTCTTGTTGTTTGTTCTGGGTAAATCCAAGCTTGTTCTTTGTTGTTCTGGGTAAATCCAAGCTTGTTCTTTGTTGTTCTGGGTAAATCCAAGCTTGTTCTTTGTTGTTCTCGGTAAATCCAAGCTTGTTCCCTGTTATTCTCGGTAAATCCAAGCTTGTTCTTTGTTGTTCTCGGTAAATCAAAGCTTGTTCCCTGTTGTTCTCGGTAAATCCAAGCTTGTTCTTTGTTGTTCTGGGTAAATCCAAGCTTGTTCTTTGTTGTTCTGGGTAAATCCAAGCTTGTTCTTTGTTGTTCTCGGTAAATCCAAGCTTGTTCCCTGTTATTCTCGGTAAATCCAAGCTTGTTCTATGTTGTTCTGGGTAAATCTAAGCTTGTTCTTGGTTGTTCTTGGTTCATCTCGGTTGTTCTCGGTAATTAGTAGGACCGTTATTTACAGAAACGTTTCCATAAATAAAGATTGCCAGATGTTGCACAAGTGTTTGGTTCTGCATCAATATTGGTCTCGCCCGCGGCACTGCTTGTCTTCTCTGTCATCAAGTCTCAACTCCCTTCATCATCCAAGTTGACGAAGTTGTTAAGAAAGTTAGTGCATGAATGGCAACCAATAAAATCACATTTGATTTGATTATTTTATTATTTGAAATAAGGCGCTCAGCTGTGTAGACTTCAAAATAAGTAGTGTGCAAATACGATTTTTTTTAGGCCATAATGTAGGTAAAAAATCCGTTTTCCATATTTAACACATATTTAAGAAATATTAATAAGGTAGCATTTTTATTAAGCTTAATCTATCCATGTCTCCCACACTTTCTAAGATCCGTTGTGTACTTATTGACTGGTAACTCAGTGATCTTAATGTAACTCACTGGTCTTAAATGCAACTCAGTGATCTTAATGTAACTCACTGGTCTTAATGTATTTAACTCAGCGTTATTAATAAATGTAACTCGGTATTTTTAATGAATGTAACCCAGTATTCATAATGAATGTAACTCACTGTTCTTAATGAATGTAATTCATGGTTCTTAATGAATGCAACTACATTCTTAATAAAAACAACTTATGGTTCTCACTGAATGTAATTCATAGTTCCTGTTTAATATAATACGCTCTACCCTCAGTATATATATGTGATTCATTCTCTCTCTAATTTTATTAGATCTATAAATACAGCTATTCAAATTATAGCTCTTCTAAAGTTATACTTTCTAACTCGATTGTAATTCTTACCACAATTAAGATATTATATTGTCAATGTATATATTTTTGTAATACGTCTATAATAATAATTCAACGGCTGAAGATAAACACCAGATATGTTATTTTATTCAGGTAATTAGTACTGCTTATTGCAGTTAATCATGTTACTAATTACTTTCTCACTTAGCATGTCGGAATTTTTTTTCTTCTATTTTTGTGTGGCTGTTATCATCTCGATTGCACCTTTATCATCTAAGGCCTAAGGCAATATTATCATCAGTTTTCCCATTTAAGCCAATTTTATTTGAAGCAATTTTATCATTAATTTTTGCCATTTAAGGCAATTTTATCTCCAATTTTATCATCTAATGCCATTTTATCATTGTAAGTGGCCCTTTACATACTAATGCCTCCGGTGATTTCTCACCTTTAACCCCTCACTAATTTAACGTTTTAATTAAACAAAATCTAATATAGTAACACACATTTTATGTGTTCAACATGTAGCACACACAGTGTGTTCAACATGTAGCACACACAGTGTGTTCAACATGTAGCACACACAGTGTGTTCAACATGTAGCACACACAGTGTGTTCAACATGTAGCACACACAGTGTGTTCAACATGTAGCACACACAGTGTGTTCAACATTTAGCACATACAGTGTTCAACATGTAGCACAAACAGTGTGTTCAACATGTAGCACACACAGTGTGTTCAACATGTAGCACGCAGTGTTCAACATGTAGCACACACAGTGTGTTCAACATGTAGCACACACAGTGTTCAACATGTAGCACACAGTGTTCAACATGTAGCACACACAGTGTTCAACATGTAACACACACAGTGTGTTCAACATGTAGCACACACAGTGTTCAACATGTAGCACACACAGTGTTCAACATGTAGCACACACAGTGTTCAACATGTAGCACACACAGTGTTCAACATGTAGCACACACAGTGTGTTCAACATGTAGCACACACAGTGTTCAACATGTAGCACACACAGTGTGTTCAACATGTAGCACACACAGTGTGTTCAACATGTAGCACACACTGTGTTCAACATGTAGCACACACAGTGTTCAACATGTAGCACACACAGTGTTCAACATGTAGCACACACAGTGTGTTCAACATGTAGCACACACAGTGTGTTCAACATGTAGCACACACTGTGTTCAACATGTAGCACACACAGTGTTCAACGTGTAGCACACACAGTGTTCAACATGTAGCACATACAGTGTTCAACATGTAGCACACACAGTGTTCAACATGTAGCACACACAGTGTTCAACATGTAGCACACACAGTGTGTTCAACATATAGCACACACAGTGTTCAACATGTAGCACACACAGTGTTCAACATATAGCACACAGTGTTCAACATGTAGCACACAGTGTTCAACATGTAGCACACACAGTGTTCAACATGTAGCACACACAGTGTTCAACATGTAGCACACACAGTGTTCAACATGTAGCACACACAGTGTGTTCAACATGTAGCACACACAGTGTTCAACATGTAGCACACACAGTGTTCAACATGTAACACAGTGTTCAACACGTAGCACACAGTGTGTTCAACATGTAGCACACACAGTGTGTTCAACATGTAGCACACACAGTGTGTTCAACATTTAGCACATACAGTGTTCAACATGTAGCACACACAGTGTGTTCAACATGTAGCACACACAGTGTTCAACATGTAGCACACACAGTGTGTTCAACATGTAGCACACACAGTGTTCAACATGTAGCACACACAGTGTTCAACACGTAGCACACAGTGTGTTCAACATGTAGCACGCACAGTGTTCAACATGTAGCACACACTGTGTTCAACATGTAGCACACACTGTGTTCAACATGTAGCACACACTGTGTTCAACATGTAGCACACACAGTGTTCAACATGTATCACACACAGTGTGTTCAACATTTAGCACATACAGTGTTCAACATGTAGCACACACAGTGTTCAACATGTAGCACACACTGTGTTCAACATGTAGCACACACTGTGTTCAACATGTAGCACACACTGTGTTCAACATGTAGCACACACTGTGTTCAACATGTATCACACACAGTGTGTTCAACATTTAGCACACACAGTGTGTTCAACATGTAGCACACACAGTGTTCAACATATAGCACACACAGTGTTCAACATGTATCATGCACAGTGTTCAACATGTAGCACACAGTGTGTTCAACATGTAGCACACACAGTGTGTTCAACATGTAGCACACACAGTGTGTTCAACATGTAGCACAGTGTTCAGCATGTAGCACACAGTGTTCAACATGTAGCACACACAGTGTGTTCAACATGTAGCACACAGTGTTCAACATGTAGCACACACAGTGTGTTCAACATGTAGCACACACAGTGTTCAACATGTAGCACACACAGTGTTCAACATGTAGCACAGTGTTCAACATGTAGCACACACAGTGTGTTCAACATGTAGCACACACAGTGTGTTCAACATGTAGCACACACAGTGTGTTCAACATGTAGCACACACAGTGTGTTCAACATGTAGCACACAGTGTTCAACATGTAGCACACACAGTGTGTTCAACATGTAGCACACACAGTGTTCAACATGTAGCACACACAGTGTTCAACATGTAGCACACACTGTATTCAACATGTAGCACACACAGTGTTCAACATGTAGCACACACTGTATTCAACATGTAGCACACACAGTGTTCAACATGTAGCACACACAGTGTTCAACATGTAGCACACACAGTGTGTTCAACATGTAGCACACACAGTGTTCGTGTAGCACACACAGTGTTCAACATGTAGCACACACAGTGTGTTCAACATGTAGCACACACAGTGTTCGTGTAGCACACACAGTGTTCAACATGTAGCACACACAGTGTTCGTGTAGCACGCACAGTGTTCAACATGTAGCACACACAGTGTTCAACATGTAGCACACACAGTGTGTTCAACATGTAGCACACACAGTGTTCGTGTAGCACACACAGTGTTCAACATGTAGCACACACAGTGTGTTCAACATGTAGCACACACAGTGTTCGTGTAGCACACACAGTGTTCAACATGTAGCACACACAGTGTTCGTGTAGCACGCACAGTGTTCAACATGTAGCACACACAGTGTTCAACATGTAGCACACACAGTGTTCGTGTAGCACGCACAGTGTTCAACATGTAGCACACACTGTATTCAACATGTAGCACACACAGTGTTCAACATGTAGCACACACTGTATTCAACATGTAGCACACACAGTGTTCAACATGTAGCACACACAGTGTTCAACATGTAGCACACACAGTGTTCGTGTAGCACACACAGTGTTCAACATGTAGCACACACACAGTGTTCAACATGTAGCACACACACAGTGTTCAACATGTAGCACACACAGTGTTCAACATGTAGCACACACACAGTGTTCAACATGTAGCACACACACTGTTCAACATGTAGCACACACACAGTGTTCAACATGTAGCACACACAGTGTTCAACATGTAGCACACACAGTGTTCAACATGTAGCACACACAGTATTCGTGTAGCACACACAGTGTTCAACATGTAGCACACACAGTGTTCAACACGTAGCACACACACAGTGTTCAACATGTAGCACACACACAGTGTTCAACATGTAGCACACACAGTGTTCAACATGTAGCACACACAGTGTTCAACATGTAGCACACACAGTGTTCAACATGTAGCACACACAGTGTTCAACATGTAGCACACACACAGTGTTCAACATGTAGCACACACAGTGTTCAACATGTAGCACACACACAGTGTTCAACATGTAGCACACACAGTGTGTTCAACATGTAGCACACACAGTGTTCAACATGTAGCACACACAGTGTGTTCAACATGTAGCACACACAGTGTTCAACATGTAGCACACACACAGTGTTCAACATGTAGCACACATGTTGACTGAGACTGGAGGGGACTGACCGCCTTGTACACTGTTGTACCACTACGAGGCTCACTGACTGATCACACAATTCATGCTTCTCCACTGTTCTGTTCTCTATAATATTTTTCACCTCTGTGTATGACTGAAGATGACTACGCGTGTCTTACTCATGAAGCATATATAATGCATCCAACATGCAGCATATATGTATCTATCATGTAGGATACATGTGCCCAACATGCAGCATTCCTGTGTGCAACATGTAACGTATATAATGTGCCCAACAAGTAGCATTCATAATGCGCCCAACATTACGAATGTTACATGCCCGAAATGTAGCCTACACGTATCCAGCATGTAGCAAACATGTAGCAAGTATCAAAAGAAAAACTTACTGATTAGTATTGCACACTAAAGATATGTACCAGATGGTATCAACCAGACGTATGATACAGACAAGTTGAGGACCAGGTCACGTGAGCATACTTGTACTTGCGCTCAACACGTGTTTTTGCCCTCAACGCGTGTTCTTGTCCTCAACACGTGTTCTTGTCATCGACACGTCTTGTCCATCAACAGGTGCTCTTTTCTAAAACACGTCCTTTTCTTCCACACGTGTGTCTTCAACACTTGTCCAGTTCCACTAACACGTGTGCCTGAGAAGCCTTTAAACGTCTTGTACACAGGTAAGCTTCCTCAAGTCAAGTCTTGACAAAGCTCACCTCCGAATCAAAGTCTCTCCACATAAAAACATGCTGTGCTATTTATAAGTAACATTGTTCAACCGAGTACATCTAGGTAGTGTGTGTCATGATCTGCGCGGGGAGACTCGGGCCCTCACAACACCTTGCAATAAATGGTCCATATGGTTTAACGCTTCCTATAATTTTAAAAAGAAAGTGGTAGAGATGTAAAAAGTTTAATTTCCTTAGCTAAAACTCTTGTTCTTAATATCTGTACCCAAGAAAGTCCTGTAATTTTGTTAGAGCAAATAATGTGTGTTTGTAGCCGTAGTTAATGAATATATACACGCATTGTTTTGGGTATCTCTGTCTCTATGAATACAATTCTCCTGTAATGTTTTGGGAATTCTTGTCGTCCTATAACTGAGAGGAGGAGGTAAGAGAGGCAGCAAGAAAGAGGAAGTAAGGAACGAGGTTGAACAAGAGAGGAAGGAGACAATGAAGGGAGCGAGAGAGAGAGCAAGGAGAGAAATCATAGGAGGAGGAGGAGGAGAAGCAACAAACACAAGCAGTCAAAGAAGAAGGGAAGCAAGGAAGGAGAAGGAGCAAGTAATGGAGAGGAACGAGGAAAGAAGAGTAGTGAAGGAATAGGAGCAAGAGAGGAAGAGCAGCAAGAGGAGAAGCTGCGAAGGAGGCTAGTAAGGAAGAAGGGAACAAGGAAAGAGACAGTGGAAAGGAAAGTGACACATTGAAGAAGGAAATACGAGGAAGCAGAAGAGAGAAAGAATAAAGGAGCACATTGAAGGATGTGTAAGGTTGAGTGAGTTAAGTCTTCACATTATCAGTCAGATCATTCTGAGGGGAAAGTGAGAAGCTAGATAGACCGTAGGATATAATTTTCGTGTGGAACACGCTAGGTGGCGCAGGAAGGCAAGGATATTCTTTATCAATTTATCTGTAATATATATATATATATATATATATATATATATATTTTTTATTATTATCACACTGGCCGATTCCCACCATGGCAGGGTGGCCCGAAAAAGAAAAACTTTCACCATCATTCACTCCATCACTGTCTTGCCAGAAGGGTGCTTTACACTACAGTTTTTAAACTGCAACATTAACACCCCTCCTTCAGAGTGCAGGCACTGTACTTCCCATCTCCAGGACTCAAGTCCGGCCTGCCGGTTTCCCTGAACCCCTTCATAAATGTTACTTTGCTCACACTCCAACAGCACGTCAAGTATTAAAAACCATTTGTCTCCATTCACTCCTATCAAACACGCTCACGCATGCCTGTTGGAAGTCCAAGCCCCTCGCACACAAAACCACCTTTACCCCCTCTCTCCAACCTTTCCTAGGCCGACCCCTACCCCGCCTTCCTTCCACTACAGACTGATACACTCTTGAAGTCATTCTGTTTCGCTCCATTCTCTCTACATGTCCGAACCACCTCAACAACCCTTCCTCAGCCCTCTGGACAACAGTTTTGGTAATCCCGCACCTCCTCCTAACTTCCAAACTACGAATTCTCTGCATTATATTCACACCACACATTGCCCTCAGACATGACATCTCCACTGCCTCCAGCCTTCTCCTCGCTGCAACATTCATCACCCATGCTTCACACCCATATAAGAGCGTTGGTAAAACTATACTCTCATACATTCCCCTCTTTGCCTCCAAGGACAAAGTTCTTTGTCTCCACAGACTCCTAAGTGCACCACTCACTCTTTTCCCCTCATCAATTCTATGATTCACCTCATCTTTCATAGACCCATCCGCTGACACGTCCACTCCCAAATATCTGAATACATTTACCTCCTCCATACTCTCTCCCTCCAATCTGATATTCAGTCTTTCATCATCTAATCTTTTTGTTATCCTCATAACCTTACTCTTTCCTGTATTCACCTTTAATTTTCTTCTTTTGCACACCCTACCAAATTCATCCACCAATCTCTGCAACTTCTCTTCAGAATCTCCCAAGAGCACAGTGTCATCAGCAAAGAGCAGCTGTGACAACTCCCACTTTGTGTGTGATTCTTTATCTTTTAACTCCACGCCTCTTGCCAAGACCCTCGCATTTACTTCTCTTACAACCCCATCTATAAATATATTAAACAACCACGGTGACATCACACATCCTTGTCTAAGGCCTACTTTTACTGGGAAATAATTTCCCTCTTTCCTACATACTCTAACTTGAGCCTCACTATCCTCGTAAAAACTCTTCACTGCTTTCAGTAACCTACCTCCTACACCATACACTTGCAACATCTGCCACATTGCCCCCCTATCCACCCTGTCATACGCCTTTTCCAAATCCATAAATGCCACAAAGACCTCTTTAGCCTTATCTAAATACTGTTCACTTATATGTTTCACTGTAAACACCTGGTCCACACACCCCCTACCTTTCCTAAAGCCTACTTGTTCATCTGCTATATATATATATATATATATATATATATATATATATATATATCAACAAACTGGCCGTATCCCACCTAGGCAGGGTGGCCCAAAAAGAAAAACAAAAGTTTCTCTTTTTAAATTTAGTAGTTTATACAGGAGAAGGGGTTACTAGCCCCTTGCTCCTGGCATTTTAGTCGCCTCTTACAACACGCATAGCTTACGGAGGAAGAATTCTGCTCCACTTCCCCATGGAGATAAGAGGAAATAAACAAGAACAAGAACTAGAAAGAAAATATAAGAAAACCCAGAGGGGTGTGTGTATATATATGCTTGTACATGTATGTGTAGTGTGACCTAAATGTAAGTAGAAGTAGCAAGACATACCTGAAATCTTGCATGTTTATGAGACAAAAAAAAGGACACCAGCAATCTTACCATCATGTAAAACAATTACTGGGCGGTTGCTGTCTACCAACCAACTACCTAGGAGGTCATTGGTCAAGTGAGGTCATACCGTTAAGCTCTTGGGAGTTAGCGTGGGCTGTTACCCATACCATGGTTTGTTGTAGTGCTTTAGAATCCTAGGTTCATGTGTTGAAGAAGGAGATTCTACTTCTTCAGGGGGAAAATAGGAAGCTGAAGCTTCGCATAGATGAGTTTGGGAGCGAGTGTGAGAAGGATTTAGCTGGTAAGGAAGGAATGGTCACCAGCAGTGATAGTGGCAGCCGCTTTAAGTGGCAAGTGGTTCACAGTTCAGGAAGAAGGAAGATGAGGAGAGTTAATAGAGAAGATGTGAAGGTAGGAAATCGATTCTCTGTTCTCAAAGACGAGTGTACTTCAGTGGTTAGCGAGGTTGAAGGTACCACTGATTCCCTTGCTAATCAAGGTAAGAATATTTTAATAGTAGGCGATTCTCAGTAAGATATATGGACCGTGCATTTTGTAACATAGACAGAAAGGTCAGACAGAGAGTGTGTCTTCCTGGAGCTGGTATTGGCGACATAGTCAGCAGGTTGGATAATATTATGGCAGATAATGGAAACAAGCCCATTATCTGTCTTAGTGCTGGGGGTAATGACATTGAGAAGGGCAGGAGAGAGGAGCTGCTGGATAAGTACAGGTCAGCCATAGAAGTAGTTAGGTCTAAGGGAGGGATCCCAGTCATATGTAGCATCTTGCCTAGAAAGGGAGTGGGCAATGAATGGATGTCTAGGGCAATTGGTATAAATCGCTGGCTAGACAGGTATTGCAAGGAACTTGCAATCCCATTCATTGACAACTGGGACCTTTTCTTTGGCAAACGTGATATGTATGCAAGGGATGGGGTTCATCTCTCTGGGGATGGAGTGGTTGCATTAGCCAATTCAATTGAGAGGGTAACTGATGACTTGTCTAGGAATTTAAACTGATAGATTATAGAGGTTTGGGTGTTTGTGGGAACAAATCAGGCTGCAGCATTAGGGTTAAAAACAGCAGTTATTACTGGGATACCTCAGGGATATATTTAAAAGACAATATTCAAAATAAAGTTGCTAGTAATGGCAAATCAATTGATCAACAAAGAGAGATAGTAGAGGGCAACGAGTGACTAGCTCCCTTAAGGTTTACTATACAAATAGTAGGAGTCTAAGAAATAAGACAGATGACCTAAAATTACTTGCAAGTGTAGGTAATATAGATATTATTGGTATAACAGAGACCTGGTTCAACCTGAAAGATATAGAAATGCCTTCTGAATGCAACATACAGGGTTATAAACTATTCGACACTGATAGGGTCAACAGGAAGGGTGGTGGTGTGGCGATGTATGTGAGAGAAAATTTAAATTGTCTTAGACATGATATAAGATTAGAAACATCGAACACAGAATCGGTTTGACTTCAGTTTTTCGAGGGTCGTGACAAATTAGTTTTGGGTGTGATTTATAGGCCCCCAAACCTTGATACTGAGTGCAGGAAGCTGTTATGGGACGAAATTCATAAGGCATCTAGATATGAAAATGTTGTGATAATGGGAGATTTTAACTTTAGACAAATTGATTGGAACAATATGACAGGAAATCTTGAGTCTAGTGACTTTCTTGATACGGTTCAGGATTGCTTTTTAGAACAGGTTGTGATAGAACCAACTAGAGGAAACAATCTGCTTGACTTGGTTCTTGCCAACAAAGATTCACTAATTAATAATCTTGAGGTTAATGATGAGCTTGGGGAAAGTGATCATAAATCACTTAGTTCCAATATATCATGGAATTACCCAGATAACTGCAATCAAATCTGTCCCAGATTTTCGCTTGGCCGGCTTCATGGGACTGAAAAATTACCTGAGTGGGCTAAATTGGGATATCCTAACTATGGGTCAGGTAGGTGATCTTGGTTGCCAATATGACGTTTTTCAGAGCATAGTTCTAGCTGCCCAGACAACTTTTGTTCCAAGTAGGGAAACTAGATCTAACAAAAGTGATCCCAAATGGATGAACAATAGATTAAAACATCTCATTGGTCAAAAGAGAGGAATATATAGGCGTATCAAAAGGGATGGGCAGTTAAGAAATCAATATATTCAATTAAAGAGAGAAATAAAGAAAGGAATAAGAAAAGCAAAAAAGGATTATGAGGCTAAGGTCGCAAGGGATTCAAAGACTAACCCAAAAGGGTTCTTTCAGGTATACAGAAGTAAGATTAGGGACAAGATTGGCCCACTTAAGAGTAACTCTGGTCAGATCACTGACAGTGATAAGGATATGTGTGAAATTCTAAATACCTACTTCCTCTCAGTTTTCACCCAGGAAAATACTAGCGATATTCCTGAAATAATAGATTATGTAGAACAGGACGATAAACTATGTATGATTGCGGTAACTAGTGACATGGTCCTCAGACAAATAGAGAAACTAAAACCTAACAAATCCCCAGGTCCTGATGAACTGTTTGCAAGGGTGTTAAAGGAATGTAAAGAGGAGCTTAGCATACCTTTGGCTAATCTTTTTAACATATCACTACAAACTGGCATAGTGCCTGATAAGTGGAAAATGGCAAATGTAATACCTATTTACAAGGCAGGTGACAGGTCTTTGGCTTCGAACTATAGACCAATAAGCCTTACCTCCATAGTGGGAAAATTTATGGAATCAATAATTGCCGAAGCAATTCGTAGCCATCTTGACAGGCACAGATTGATTAATGATTCTCAACACGGTTTTACAAAGGGGCGTTCCTGTCTTACGAATATACTAACTTTTTTCACTAAGGTGTTTGAGGAGGTAGATCATGGTAATGAATATGATATTGTGTATATGGACTTCAGTAAGGATTTCGATAGAGTTCCACACCAGAGGCTATTGAGGAAACCTGGGTAGACGCATGGCTGACAAATAGACAGCAGAGAGTTTGCATAAATGGGGAGAAATCAGAATGGGGGCACGTCACAAGCGGTGTTCCTCAGGGGTCAGTGTTGGGCCCGTTGTTGTTCACAATTTGCATAAACGACATAGATGAGGGAATAAATAGCGGCATTAGCAAATTTGCTGATGATACCAAAATAGGCCGCCTAATTCATTCTAATGAGGACATTAGAGCACTCCAGGATGATTTGAATAGACTGACGCAATGGTCGGAGAAGTGGCAGATGCAGTTTAAAATTGACAAATGCAGAGTTCTAAATGTTGGACAGTTAATAACCATGCCACATATAAACTAAATAATGTAGATCTTACTACTACCGATTGCGAAAAGGATTTAGGAGTTCTGGTTAGCAGTAACCTAAAACCAAGACAACAGTGCATTAGTGTTCGCAGTAAAGCTAACAGAATTCTTGGCTTCATATCTAGAAGTATAAATAATAGAAGTCCTCAGGTTGTTCTTCAACTCTATATATCCTTGGTTAGGCCTCATTTAGACTATGCTGCTCAGTTCTGGTCACCGTATTACAGAATGGATATAAATGCTCTGGAAAACGTACAAAGGAGGATGACAAAGATGATTCCATGTATCAGAAATCTTCCCTATGAGGATAGACTGAAGGCCCTGAATCTGCACTCTCTCGAAAGGCGTAGAATTAAGGGGGATATGATCGAGGTGTATAAATGGAAAACAGGAATAAATAAAGGGGATGTAAATAGTGTGCTGAAAATGTCCAGCCAAGACAGGACTCGCAGCAATGGTTTCAATTTGGAATAATACAGATTCAGGAAGGATATAGGAAAGTACTGGTTTGGTAATATAGTTGTGGATGAGTGGAACAAGCTCCCGAGTACAGTTATTGAGGCTAAAACGTTGTGTAGTTTTAAAAATAGGTTAGATAAATACACGAGTGGGTATGGGTGGGTGTGAGTTGGACCTGACTAGCTTGTGCTGCTGGGTCTGGTACAGTGCTCCATCCTTGAGTGGGGATGACCAGACTAGGTGGGTTATTGGGATAATCCGGGGGGTGGGTCATTGGTCTAATCCGGGGAGGGACATGGATTCGCTCCGCATGGGTCAGTAGGCCTGTTGCAGTGTTCCTTCTTTCTTATGTTCTTATATATAATATATATATATATATATATATATATATATATATATATATATATATGTATATATATATATATATGTATATATATATGCAAGAATGGTATATAATACTGACAAGATGAAATTAAGACACGTGCATCATCTGGGTATCTTTATTGTAGACGTTTCGCCATCCAGTGGCTTTATCAATACAAATTCCAGGACATAACTTGAAGACAGTAGGACTATATACAGAAGATGAGGTAATCAGTCCCTCAACCTAGCAGTAGGTGCGAAGAGCACCATAGTCGTGGAGAATCTCCACGACTATGGTGCTCTTCGCACCTACTATCTAAATTTATCTAAATACTAACAGTATTTAGATAAAGGTAGGGAAGTTTTTATTGCATTTATGGATTTAGAAAAGGCATATGATAGAGTGGATATAGGAGCAATGTGGCAGATGTTGCAAGTATATGGAATAGGTGGTAAGTTACTAAATGCTGAAACCAAGACAACAGTGCATAAGTGTTCGCAATAAAGCTAATAGAATCCTTGGCTTCATATCAAGAAGCATAAATAATAGGAGTCCTCAGGTTGTTCTTCAACTCTATACATCCTTGGTTAGGCCTCATTTAGATTATGCTGCACAGTTTTGGTCACCGTATTACAGAATGGATATAAATTCTCTGGAAAATGTACAAAGGAGGATGACAAAGTTGATCCCATGTATCAGAAACCTTCCCTATGAGGATAGACTGAAGGCCCTTAAACTGCACGCTCTAGAAAGACGTAGAATTAGGGGGGATATGATTGAGGTGTATAAATGGAAGACAGGAATAAATAAAGGGGATGTAAATAGTGTGCTGAAAATATCTAGCCTAGACAGGACTCGCAGCAATGGTTTTAAGTTGGAAAAATTCAGATTCAGGAAGGATATAGGAAAGTACTGGTTTGGTAATAGAGTTGTGGATGAGTGGAACAAACTCCCAAGTACCGTTATAGAGGCCAGAACGTTGTGTAGCTTTAAAAATAGGTTGGATAAATACATGAGTAGATGTGGGTGGGTGTGAGTCAGACCTGATAGCTTGTGCTACCAGGTCGGTTGCCGTGTTCCTCCCTTAAGTCAATGTGACCTGACCTGACTAGGTTGGGTGCATTGGCTTAAGCCGGTAGGAGACTTGGACCTGCCTCGCATGGGCCAGTAGGCCTTCTGCAGTGTTCCTTCGTTCTTATGCTGTAAAGAGCTTTTATGAGGATAGTGAGGCTCAGGTTAGGGTGTGTAGAAGAGAGGGAGAATACTTCCCGGTAAAAGTAGGTCTTAGACAGGGATGTGTAATGTCACCATGGTTGTTTAATATATTTATAGATGGGGTTGTAAAAGAAGTAAATGCTAGGGTGTTCGGGAGAGGGGTGAGATTAAATTATGGGGAATCAAATTCAAAATGGGAATTGACACAGTTACTTTTTGCTGATGATACTGTGCTTATGGGAGATTCTAAAGAAAAATTGCAAAGGTTAGTGGATGAGTTTGAGAATGTGTGTAAAGGTAGAAAGTTGAAAGTGAACATAGAAAAGAGTAAGGTGATGAGGGTATCAAATGATTTAGATAAAGAAAAATTGGATATCAAATTGGGGAGGAGGAGTATGGAAGAAGTGAATGTTTTCAGATACTTGGGAGTTGACGTGTCGGCGGATGGATTTATGAAGGATGAGGTTAATCATAGAATTGATGAGGGAAAAAAGGTGAGTGGTGCGTTGAGGTATATGTGGAGTCAAAAAACGTTATCTATGGAGGCAAAGAAGGGAATGTATGAAAGTATAGTAGTACCAACACTCTTATATGGATGTGAAGCTTGGGTGGTAAATGCAGCAGCGAGGAGACGGTTGGAGGCAGTGGAGATGTCCTGTCTAAGGGCAATGTGTGGTGTAAATATTATGCAGAAAATTCGGAGTGTGGAAATTAGGAAAAGGTGTGGAGTTAATAAAAGCATTAGTCAGAGGGCAGAAGAGGGGTTGTTGAGGTGGTTTGGTCATTTAGAGAGAATGGATCAAAGTAGAATGACATGGAAAGCATATAAATCTATATGGGAAGGAAAGAGGGGTAGGGGTCGTCCTCGAAAGGGTTGGAAAGAGGGGGTAAAGGAGGTTTTGTGGGCTAGGGGCTTGGACTTCCAGCAAGCGTGCATGAGCGTGTTAGATAGGAGTGAATGGAGACGAATGATACTTGGGACCTGACGATCTGTTGGAGTGTGAGCAGGGTAATATTTAGTGAAGGGATTCAGGGAAACCGGTTATTTTCATATAGTCGGACTTGAGTCCTGGAAATGGGAAGTACAATGCCTGCACTTTAAAGGAGGGGTTTGGGATATTGGCAGTTTGGAGGGATATGTTGTGTATCTTTATACGTATATGTTTCTAAACTGTTGTATTCTGAGCACCTCTGCAAAAGCAGTGATAATGTGTGAGTGTGGTGAAAGTGTTGAATGATGACGAAAGTATTTTGTTTTTGGGGATTTTCTTTCTTTTTTGGGTCACCCTGCCTCGGTGGGAGACGACCGACTTGTTGAAAAAAGAAAAAAGAAATATGTATTGGGAGGTACCACCTCATGAACTATGCTGGGGACCTCATCCTCAGAGAAAAGAATAAACTTCAGGGAAAACTCAAGGTTCTCCCCGGAGCTATTTGAATATTGTCTTCTCCTACCACTCCCTATATTCTGTATTCTATGTAGACTTTATTTATAGACAAAATACATTAACAAAAATATAGAGAGTAGAACAACACAGATAACATCTCAGAGTCTACATCTAGAATACTTCGTCCAGCTCCCTGGCGGTGGGCCGCGTGCCCAGAATGCTGCAAGCATTTCCCCTCTGAATCGCAACACTGAGTCTTTGAAGGAGGAAGCTGGCCGCTCTGTGATTCTTCATTTCTGTGATGAGACCCCAGAGCCCAGTTGGTGTGGCTGGAGTAAACTGGTGGCTTCTAGGCGCACGCACGCACGCACGCACGCACGCACGCACGCACACACACACACACACACACACACACACACACACACACACACACACACACACACACACACACACACATATCCAAAGATTACTAATCCAATGCTCCACCAAAACTAGACTGAGGGAAGACATGTTATCCCTGCCTGCTGATGGAGCCGGGTCGTAGATGTGTTTGTCTATTTTTGTAAGTACATCACAGTTTGTCTACATGTTTCTGGATAAGCAGTCCTGAGCATTAGCAATCTCTGTGTTTTATGCCATAAGGCCGCAGTCAACCTTGTGGATGAGACCGACCATGGAGCCAGGGCCGACCTGATGGACAAGGCTGCTCTTGACTCCCGGGCTGTAGTTTACCCAACTCAAGTCCTGTTTGGGTTAACCTCACTTTCTACTTAGCACTGGTATTACTGATTGCATAAAGTATTCACACCATTGTTTCGAGCAGTGCCCAAAATATTCTGACTTGCTGCCTATGTGACCCTTCCCTTGTCTTCTGCTTTGTGGCTCTTACCTGGTCTGTTGCCTGTGTGACCCTTCCCTGGTCTTCTGCTTTGTGGTTCTTACCTGGTCTGTTGCCTATGTGGCCCTTCCCTGGTCTGTTGCCTATGCGGCTCTTACCTGGTCTGTTGCCTGTGTGGCTCTTACCTGGTCTGTTGTCTCTGTGGCTCTTACCTAGTCTGTTGTCTCTGTGGCTCTTACCTGGTCTGTTGCCTGTGTTGCCCTTACCTGGTCTGTTGCCTGTGTGGCTCTTACCTGGTCTGTTGTCTCTGTGGCTCTTACCTGGTCTGTTGCCTGTTGCCCTTACCTGGTCTGTTGCCTGTGTGGCTCTTACCTGGTCTGCTGTCTCTGTGGCTCTTACCTGGTTTGTTGTCTGTGTGGCTCTTACCTGGTCTGCTGTCTCTGTGGCTCTTACCTGGTTTGTTGCCTGTGTGGCTCTTACCTGGTCTGCTGTCTCTGTGGCTCTTACCTGGTTTGTTGCCTGTGTAGCTCTTACCTGGTCTGCTGTCTCTGTGGCTCTTACCTGGTTTGTTGCCTGTGTGGCTCTTACCTGGTCTGTTGCCTGTGTGGATCTTACCTGGTCTGCTGTCTCTGTGGCTCTTACCTGGTTTGTTGCCTGCGTGGCTCTTACCTGGTCTGTTGCCTATGTGGCTCTTACCTGGTCTGTTGCCTATGTGGCTCTTACCTGGTCTGTTGCCTGTGTGGCTCTTACCTGGTCTTTTGCCTGTGTTGCCCTTACCTGGTCTGTTGCCTGTGTGGCTCTTACCTGGTCTGTTGTCTCTGTGGCTCTTACCTAGTCTGTTGTCTCTGTGGCTCTTACCTGGTCTGTTGCCTGTTGCCCTTACCTGGTCTGTTGCCTGTGTAGCTCTTACCTGGTCTGCTGTCTCTGTGGCTCTTACCTGGTCTGTTGCCTGTGTGGCTCTTACCTGGTCTGTTGCCTGTGTGGTTCTTATCTAGTCTGTTGCCTGTGTGGCCCTTCTCTGATGTGTTCCCTGTGTAGCTCTTACCTGGTTTGTTGCCTGTGTGGCCCCTCCTGGCCACCTGCTTGAGTGACCCTTCTTTGGCCCACTACTTGTGTGGTCGTTCTCAGACCCACTGCCTAGAATACAGCATGAGGTAGTGAGATGAAGCTACTGCTCACACAACTGTGACACAAATAGCTAACAGATGCCATTACTGAGATAAGACTTTGCGGACCAGATATAGGCCTATGGCAGTAAGTTTTAAATGCTAGAAGAGATAAGCTTGCATTAACTCAGCCACGTTATTCGTATCATTCCCGCATGTCACTTACTCTACTCAGTTCTGAATTTTTTGACTTTGGTCCTGGCTTTGCTTAATAAAGTTTAAATTTCACTCCCCTGGGAATAACCATATTACATCATCTGTAATTATTAGACCGGGTTTTTTCAGTGTTTGATGTGATGCTTGTGTGAGGGATAAACATTGATTTTCTCCATACCATACTCTTTCCCTTTTCCCCAGTAAGCCGCATCACTCTGACAGTCGGCAAGAGTGTCGTGTCCAATCACTCGTGGAAAAGTAGACACAAATACAGTATAGTGTGATCCTTTATTGAATATTTCTCCCACAGAGCGGGTTTTAGCAAGTCACAAAGAGATCTTTCCGAGCCGAGAGTACATATAGTGACGTGAAGGATCTGGTGAGGAATGTTGAAGATGACTGCTGAGATGAGGTCGGTTTTAATAATGACCTGACTGGGCAGGTCCTTATGAAATCGAACGAGTATGATATTTTTCCATGCACTAAATTTCGTCAATTTCTTCACGATCTAAATAACTAAATAATTTAAATAAATATTTGATAAACAGAGAGGCTTACATCTGACAACACAGTCCATTAGAGCATTAGTATGAGTTCAACAGAATGTTAATTTCTTTTTTTTTACTGTGATTAAAGGCCCAATTTTTCACGAAAGGTAGCTTTTCACTCGCTCATTGAAAGCCGGACCCCAACAAAATAAAGTAAAGATGGCTGCCTTTACCCAGATGGCTACCAATAATAAGGAATTACACATACGAGAAGAAAGTAGGCAAGTTGCATGATTTTCATGTCTATTCTTACGTTTTCCATGTCACATTCATTGGACCTGTCCAAAAGTACTGAACATTGAAAATAAATTTAAAATTACTACTTTTCCAAAATAGCCGCTCAAAGGAATTGAGTGAGTTTAAACTTATCAATGTTGATACACGTTCTTAGTGGAAAAAATGTATATTTAGTTAGGTCAGTAAATTAAATGAACATCTCCAATGTTATCTGAATAAATATGGCTTCCTTATTCAAAATGGTCACCATCAAGAAATATAATAATAAAGATTTTCGGAAACCTAAAATATGTAATAAAAGAATGTATGGAATGATACAGTGAATAAATATGAAGGTGCCACAAATGATCACTGTGGCTTCCTTTATTTCCCTACATGTAGAGAGATCATCGATGGCTTCCAAGACCATGACCCACAACACGAGTGTAGATTGGACTAAATTTATCTTGACAGACCATAAATGATGTAAACCTACAAATAACGAGTTAAGATGTCAAACTCTGTCTACAAATATTAAACAAAATAATGAATTTGGATGGCTACCCATGGCAGTACATTCTGTGATACTTGGTGACGGAAACACCTGGAACAAATTAAAGCCATAAATAAATTCAATAGCCTTAAATTACAGAGAAAAGAAAGAACCTTGAGACTGCAAGGTGACCCAACGTAATTGTGGTTGCGCTACTCATGTACCTCCTAACAAATGTTTCCTCTGCGGTGGAGGAACGGCACCTCCACCAAGCCTCCACCTTTAATACTGAAGAAGAAGGGAGAGAATAATGCTCTTCAGCTACGAGACACAGTTCTGCTTGGCAAGCTAAGTGCCGGGAACCTGATATCTCAGGAAGCAGTCCTCCATTTTAAATTCTTGAAATGGGCTGGGACTGGGCCGCGGGGCACCCCCCTCACCACTGCTGACCTTGCTACTGGCAAGACATAATTCGCTCAAGAAGTCTCTCTTCGATCCCCACTGGGGAGGGGAATTTTTATTCTACAAGCGGCGCCACGTTTCTCACAATGCTGTCGCATCGTGTGAAAATCAAGCCAGTGAATGGAGTAATCAGTGACTCCTCGAAGCTAGCTTTAACTACCACCGTTAGGACCTGCCTGCTGGTCAAATTTACGGCAATCCACTCTCTGAAGCACTCCTTCATTGTCGTCTACACAGATGAAACTGAAATATCAAAACTAATGGACGACTCTTAAATCAAGATCCTACAAACACGACAATTCACCATATCCCCGTCTCCATTCTTAAAGGCGAAATGTTCGGTCTTTGTGAGAAGACTGGACAAGATCGTCACACCTCTGCTGAAACACTGAAGACGTCTGTCGAGGAACAAAACACCTGGGCCTCGGTAGATAGCCTCTCCAAGATCTCTAACGCCTCAGCTATCACATTCTCAGACATCTCCATGGCTGCTCAAGCTCTCTCTGACAGTCTGGCCATCTCATATTACCACATTCACCCAAGCCATATAGAACCAGAACGTTTCACACACGTCTCCCACTGCTGGACCTGCTGCTCATATAATCACACCAAGGACTGCCCCACCAAGGATGAGAAGTTTTGTTCAAAATGTGGGAATGATGGACACGAATTCAGATCCTGCGCCATCACTACTGCTCCAACATGTCTTAATTGCAAGGGTAATTATCATACCCTTGCAGCTAAGTGCACACTCAGGAAAGAAATCATATCGAAGGAAACTAAAGATCTGAAGAAGAACACCTCCAATTCACTGACATACGCAGCAATAACCAAACTACAAGCCGACACCACCAAGATTCTACACGCCACTCTACAGACACCTTCACCCAGCAGCTCCCTCTCTCCACTCCCCGACGCTCCCTCCAAGGTGCTGTACTGCATGGTGTATGCACACCTTGCAAATGCAGTAAACACCGGCGTTTTCAGAACTACTACTAACGAACTATTTCGTCTGAACAACATGCTTGCCTTCAATTTCCCGGACTCCACATCTTCAGCCGACATCCTCAAGATCCTTCCCAAGGTCGTGAACGTTACTGCACCTGCAACCCTGTCTCCTGACCAAGCAACTGCTCCTGTAACTTCTATAACCACTTCCTCACCGACAACGATGATCATGGTGCCTCAACCACCGTCTCCAATGCCTCCCAACCTTCTGTTACACCACCATTACACCTCCCCACTGCTCCTGTCGACCCTCAGTCACCTGGTAACACCATTGTAGAATCGCCAAATGACTCCACTTGAGAAGAAGATAATGACGACTCCAGTACCCCCCTCATGGGAAAACCTTACCTTCTACACTTATCCATCGATTGCTGACACCATGGCATGCACTGAGCTCTACAAAGATGCAAACCTGCCTCCTCAACTCCTATAACTCCCACCTGTGTACTGCTCTCTGATGTTCCTACCTGCCTACCCTCTCCTACGACCTAGAAACTGCCAGCTTCCCTAGACTCAAGACCTCAACTACCACGAGACCGATGCATACACAGCTGCTCTTCCTGTTTTCTCCAAGTTCGTCCCACGAGCGCCTAGCAGCTGGGTTAAGCCCTGGCTCTTTTTCTTCGACTGTGGACACTCCTCTCCACCGCCATTCTTCGCCTATCCCGTCTTCCCAGCTCACCCCACATGGGGTCTTACCTAAACTCGCTTGATCTTGAGTCGCTGAGTAAGTCAAGCGCCGTCTGATGCCGGAAACGAAACATCAACAACTACATACATCGTATTAGCTGAGTTAGTTGTTTACAGTGAAGATGTAAACAGACTTCTCTCTCTCACGTTCTTGATATGCAAGCACACATCGAGTGACGTGATGTTTTTAAATCACGAAACAAGTGGGGTTTGAATCCATGGCAAGTGAGATTAAGTGATGCGTCCGCAATCGTGTTATTACGATTTCATGAGACATGATGTTTTTGCTCGTGTCCAGCAGAGATATAGGTACATCAGCCAGGGAGACTCAGGAACAACAAGACTGTTATAATCAAGCAATGATCTTGAGACAAGTTAATAATATTGTTTAGAGAGATCCTGGAGAAATGTTATTTTCAAGGGACATTTTAAAGTAATTACCGTGACAGTTCAGTTGCTCCTGTCCTAACATAGAAAGCAGATTCAGTAACTCAGATAATGTTAAATCATTGCTTACCATATTACATGTGATCGTAGGCAGCAAAGTTTTCCCGGTGCTTCCACTCGCCAGGCCGCGAGTCACTCCTCCCAGTGCATCTTGGCCTGTTAGGAAAACGGTCTTGTTGAGAAACTTTAAGAACTAGAACTCTCATTGTCAAATAAGAGAATTTTGTCGGTCTTACCAGAAATGAGCAACATTGTAATTGATTTAAGGCAGAGAGGGTTGTGTGTCCACCTACACTCAGGCCTCAAGTTTTCACTACAAGTGCTGTAGATAATGTCGATAACATAATCCTGTGACAATCCTTAATTTAAAGATTTAATATACATAACAGTTCTAAATCATATATGCTAATTCGGTGGCGCCGGGTCGCCATCTGGAGAAGACCCGGGCTGGAAGTACCGGCAAATCACTAATGAATGCTAATTCGGTGAAACATCCATTACAATAACAAAGTGAGTCTTCCAGGATTGATGAAGACGTCGCTGGTACATGTGATTATGTAATTTGTCATTGGCAGCAGTTTCGAAAATTTTTTTAAATAATTTTTGTCCCTTAAGACATCTAGATTTCATGAAATAAATAAAGTCTCTGATTAAATAAATTTTTATTTCATTCTTTCAGTTTTAGCTAAATTTCACGATAATTTATGGCGTAATTTTAAGTTACGTTACATAAGCAAACATCAGTTTTATGGTCACTTCGACAGCTTTTAAGTTATCCTTCTTGTAAATTATTTGAACTGTTGATCTGAAAGCAGGAATTAATACCAAGATCATGCTACCATCATGCTTTGTTACCATGATGGCGGCCATCTTGGAAAAACGACTATTTTGAAAAAAAAAACTTTTGTAGGGGTCTCTCATTTAAATACTGTAAGTAGATAAAAAGTTATATTTGGTGAAAATTTAGTTCTTATACCATAAACTGAAAAGTTCTTATGACTTCGCTCACGATCTTGCTGGGCAGTGCACGTAAGCAAGAGGGCAAATAGTGAGTGCAATTCGGTAGCATGTCTCACGAATAGGAGACGGAGTATCGAGCCTGCAACATTGTTTGCTTTGAATGGCCCACATAAAGTAAAGTTGCATTACTTGATGGATGAGAAGACAGGCGTAGAAAGTTGATTAACATAATTTCTCCATTGAAAAGCTTACAGATATTATAAATGCAATAATTTCGCAAAAATCATTCTCAACATAACATATATATATATATATATATATATATATATATATATATATATATATATATATATATATATATATATATATATATATATATATATATATATGCAAAACAACCACTCTGAAAGAATAGAGAAATTCCAAGCGCTTTCGTGACTGCTCACATTATCAAGGAACTATGAAAGTAAAGCATCCAAGGAAGGTATTTAAAGGGGTCTGGCCAACACCTCACTATCAGATCCCACAACGGTTAAACACCTGACGCGCGCCGGCCCAACTGGACAGGTCCTTTGCACAACCACCAACAAACTATTCTACCCAAGAAAATTTTTAAAATTATTATTTGTCCAGTGTATTATTAAATTCTTCCCAAATTCTATTAATTATAAATGGATCTAATTTATATAAACCAAAGGAAATATTCATATTATTGTCAAAACTGCTTTTTATGAAACAAGATTCAATTATATTCCTGTCGACCATGGACTTGCTTGATACTACTTTCTCAACTTTTTGAAAATCAATTGGATGGTTAAAATCTCTTACATGAATAAATAGAGCATTGGAATCTTGTCCAGTTCTAATGCTATATTTATGTTGTTTTGATCTTAGTTCGAGATTTTTACCAGTTTGACCGTAATAAACTTTATCGCAAATTTTACAAGGAATCTTATAGACACATCCATCAGCATTTTGGGGGGAATTCTTTATCAAGTTTTTTTACTGTATCAAGATTTTTGAATACAACTTTAATATTAAAAGTCTTAAGAAGAGAAGGCATATCAACCAAGTTTTCATGGTAAGGGAGAACCAACATATTTTTAGTTGAATAAGGCTGGTTGTCCCTTTTTGGATTGTAAAAAGTATTTCTAGCAACTTTAAAAGATTTGTCAATTACATTTCTTGGGTATTTTAAATCATTACCTATTTCATAAATTTTGGATATTTCCTCATCTATGAACTCAGGACTACAAATTCGTAAAGCTCTCAAAAACATAGATGAGAAAACAGACAGTTTGACTCTATCTTGATGTGAAGAATAATAGTGGACATAGGAACAGTTATTTGTAGGTTTTCTGTAAATTTTAAATTTGAATTCATTATTACCCTTAATAATTAAAACATCTAGAAAAGGTAATGAGTTATTTTCTTCAAACTCAACAGTAAAGTTTATGGAATGGGCTAAGCTATTTAATTTTCCAAGGAAATGGTGTATATCTACATTTTTGGGCATAAGACACAAAATATCATCAACATATCTGAACCATTTAGCTCTATTACTTCTATTTACTTCCACTAATCCATCTTTACCTTACATGTATGGACTAATAAAATCACACAAACCAGGGAATCCAGTCAGACCAATTATTAGCTCCATAGGGTCAGTTTCATATAAATTATCCAAATGGCTTGTTGATATTTTGAGCCCTATTGTTGGCAAAATTTCATACTTTAATGTTAAAAACAACATAGACTTAGTTGATAAATTAAGCTCCTTGACAGACTTAAATGATTTTAACATGGTTAGTTTTGATGTTACTTCCTTGTTTACGAAAGTTCCTGTTGATGATTTATTAAGTTTCTTATCTGAAGAACTCGTTAACTATGATTTACCATTGCCAGTTCCGACTATCATTAAACTTATTAAACTTTGCATTGTTGATGCAAAATTTGTATTTAATGATAAGTTTTACACTCAGAAGTTTGGTATGGCAATGGGAAATCCTCTTTCACCTGTTCTTAGTAACCTATACATGGAATTTTTTGAAACAAGATTGCTTAACACAATCCTCCCTAATAGAGCTAAATGGTTCAGATATGTTGATGATATTCTGTGTCTTATGCCCAAAAATGTAGATATACACCATTTCCTTGGAAAATTAAATAGCTTAGCCCATTCCATAAACTTTACTGTTGAGTTTGAAGAAAATAACTCATTACCTTTTCTAGATGTTTTAATTATTAAGGGTAATGAATTCAAATTTAAAATTTACAGAAAACCTACAAATAACTGTTCCTATGTCCACTATTATTCTTCACATCAAGATAGAGTCAAACTGTCTGTTTTCTCATCAGTGTTTTTGAGAGCTTTACGAATTTGTAGTCCTGAGTTCATAGATGAGGAAATATCCAAAATTTATGAAATAGGTAATGGTTTAAAATACCCAAGAAATGTAATTGATAAATCTTTTAAAGTTGCTAGAAATACTTTTTACAATCCAAAAAGGGACAACCAGCCTTATTCAACTAAAAATATGTTGGTTCTCCCTTACCATGAAAACTTGGTTGATATGCCTTCTCTTCTTAAGACTTTTAATATTAAAGTTGTATTAAAAAATCTTGATACAGTAAAAAAACTTTTGATAAAGAATTCCCCCCAAAATGCTGATGGATGTGTCTATAAGATTCCCTGTAAAATTTGCGATAAAGTTTATTACGGTCAAACTGGTAAAAATCTCGAACTAAGATTAAAACAACATAAATATAGCATTAGAACTGGACAAGATTCCAATGCTCTATTTATTCATGTAAGAGATTTTAACCATCCAATTGATTTTCAAAAAGTTGAGAAAGTAGTATCAAGCAAGTCCATGGTCGACAGGAATATAATTGAATCTTGTTTCATAAAAAGCAGTTTTGACAATAATATGAATATTTCCTTTGGTTTATATAAATTAGATCCATTTATAATTAAAAGAATTTGGGAAGAATTTAATAATACACTGGACAAATAATAATTTTAAAAAATTTCTTGGGTAGAATAGTTTGTTGGTGGTTGTGCAAAGGACCTGTCCAGTTGGGCTGGTGCGCGTCAGGTGTTTAACCGTTGTGGGATCTGATAGTGAGGTGTTGGCCAGACCCCTTTATAAACCTTCCTTGGATGCTTTACTTTCATTGTTCCTTGATAATGTGAGTAGTCACGAAAGCGCTTGGAATTTCTCTATTCTTTCAGAGTGGTTGTTTTGCATATTCTGAAATCACCTGTTTACTGTGATCTTATTGCATATATATATATATATATATATATATATATATATATATATATATATATATATATATATATATATATATAATATGTCGTGCCGAATATGTAAAACTGGTCAATTAGCAAGAACTCATTCAAAATTAAATCCTTTCTAAAAATGTCTCTTATACGTTTAAAGATATATTTTTTTCATTAATGTTGGTGTAAAAGATTTTAATTTTGCAACAAAAGAATCTTAGAAAACTTACCTAACTTTATTATAACAAGAACAATTTATTATAGCCTAACCCAACTAAATATATTTTAGATATGTTTACAGTAATTTAATACTAAACAAGCACAGTGAAATATATTTTTTTCGTTAGGTTCAGAATGATTTTGGCGAAATTATTGCATACACAAATTTTCACTTGTCCTATATGGCAAGATGAACGTTGCTATTTAAGCCAAGATCGCAAGTTCTGCCTATTCGGCACGACATTATATATATATATATATATATATATATATATATATATATATATATATATATATATATATATATATATATATATGTAGTGCATGAACCGTTGGGTAATAAACATAGTGTAACACTCGGATAACAAAGGGATAATATGTTATGTTGGGTAAATAATACGGTTTTAGAGGTTTTCATAAATATAATAGAAATTTTCAATAAATAGATGGCGTTCAACCAACATAAAGAACGTGTGAATATTGACGTTCCACCAGCATTGTCGTGACGACTCGGTACACACCACTCTCAGTACACACCCTCACTCTCAGTACACACCCTCACACTCAGTACATACCCTCACTCTCAGTACACACCCTCACTCTCAGTACACACCCTCACACTCAGTACACACCCTCACACTCAGTACACACCCTCACTCTCAGTACACACCCTCACTCTCAGTACACACCCTCACACTCAGTACACACCCTCACTCTCAGTACACACCCTCACACTCAGTACATACCCTCACTCTCAGTACACACCCTCACACTCAGTACACACCCTCACTCTCAGTACACACCCTCACTCTCAGTACACACCCTCACTCTCAGTACACACCCTCACACTCAGTACACACCCTCACACTCAGTATATACCCTCACACTCAGTACACACCCTCACACTCAGTACACACCCTCACTCTCAGTACACACCCTCACACTCAGTACACACCCTCACTCTCAGTACACACCCTCACTCTCAGTACACACCCTCACTCTCAGTACACACACTCACACTCAGTACATACCCTCACACTCAGTACATACCCTCACACTCAGTACACACCCTCACACTCAGTACACACCCTCACTCTCAGTACATACCCTCACACTCAGTACATACCCTCACTCTCAGTACATACCCTCACTCTCAGTACACACCCTCACTCAGTACACACCCTCACACTCAGTACATACCCTCACACTCAGTACACACCCTCACACTCAGTACACACCCTCACTCTCAGTACACACCCTCACACTCAGTACATACCCTCACTCTCAGTACACACCCTCACACTCAGTACATACCCTCACTCTCAGTACATACCCTCACTCTCAGTACACACCCTCACTCTCAGTACACACCCTCACTCTCAGTACATACCCTCACTCTCAGTACACACCCTCACACTCAGTACATACCCTCACTCTCAGTACATACCCTCACACTCAGTACACACCCTCACTCTCAGTACATACCCTCACTCTCAGTACACACCCTCACTCTCAGTACACACCCTCACTCTCAGTACACACCCTCACACTCAGTACATACCCTCATACTCAGTGCACACCCTCACACTCAGTACACACCCTCACTCTCAGTACACACCCTCACTCTCAGTACATACCCTCACACTCAGTACACACCCTCACTCTCAGTACACACATTCACTCTCAGTACACACCCTCACACTCAGTACACACCCTCACTCTCAGTACACACCCTCACACTCAGTACATACCCTCACACTCAGTACATACCCTCACTCTCAGTACACACCCTCACTCTCAGTACACACCCTCACACTCAGTACACACCCTCACACTCAGTACACACCCTCAATCTCAGTACACACCCTCAATCTCAGTACACACCCTCACACTCAGTACATACCCTCACACTCAGTACACACCCTCACACTCAGTACACACCCTCACACTCAGTACACACCCTCACACTCAGTACACACCCTCACACTCAGTACACACCCTCACACTCAGTACATACCCTCACTCTCAGTACACACCCTCACACTCAGTACACACCCTCACACTCAGTACACACCCTCACTCTCAGTACACACCCTCACACTCAGTACACACCCTCACACTCAGTACACACCCTCACACTCAGTACATACCCTCACTCTCAGTACACACCCTCACACTCAGTACACACCCTCACTCTCAGTACACACCCTCACACTCAGTACACACCCTCACTCTCAGTACACACCCTCACTCTCAGTACACACCCTCACTCTCAGTACACACCCTCACTCTCAGTACACTCCCTCACTCTCAGTACACACCCTCACACTCAGTACACACCCTCACACTCAGTACATACCCTCACTCTCAGTACACACCCTCACACTCAGTACACACCCTCACACTCAGTACACACCCTCACTCTCAGTACACACCCTCACACTCAGTACACACCCTCACTCTCAGTACACACCCTCACTCTCAGTACACACCCTCACTCTCAGTACACACCCTCACTCTCAGTACACACCCTCACACTCAGTACATACCCTCACTCTCAGTACACACCCTCACACTCAGTACACACCCTCACACTCAGTACACACCCTCACTCTCAGTACACACCCTCACTCTCAGTACACACCCTCACTCTCAGTACACACCCTCACTCTCAGTACACACCCTCACTCAGTACACACCCTCACTCTCAGTACACACCCTCACTCTCAGTACACACCCTCACACTCAGTACACACCCTCACTCTCAGGACACACCCTCACTCTCAGTACCCACCATCACTCTCAGGACACACCATCACTCTCAGGACACACCCTCACTCTCAGGACACACCTCACTCTCAGTACCCACCATCACTCTCAGGACACACCCTCACTCTCAGGACACACTGTCACTCTCAGTACACACCCTCGCTCTCAGGACACACCCTCATTCTCAGGACACACCTCACTCTCAGGACACACTGTCACTCTCAGTACACACCCTCGCTCTCAGGACACACCCTCATTCTCAGGACACACCCTCACTCTCAGGACACACCCTCACCCTCACGACACACCGTCACTCTCAGTACACACCCTTACCCTCAGAACACACCCTCACTCTCAGGACACACCCTCACTCTCAGGACACACTCTCACCTTCAGGACACATCCTCACCCTCAGGACACACCCTCACCCTCAGGACACATCCTCACTCTCAGGACACACCCTCACCCTAAGGGCACATCATCACTCTCAGGACAAACCCTCATCCTCAGGACACATCCTCACACTCAGGACACATCCTCACCCTCAGGACACACCCTCACCCTCAGGACACATCCTCACTCTCAGGACACACCCTCACCCTAAGGACACATCATCACTCTCAGGACAAACCCTCATCCTCAGGACACATCCTCACACTCAGGACACATCCTCACCCTCAGGACACACCCTCACCCTCAGGACACACTCTCGCCCTCAGGACACATCCTCACTCTCAGGACACACCCTCATCCTCAGGACACATCCTCACCCTCAGGACACATCCTCACCCTCAGGACACACCCTTACCCTCAGGACACACCCTCACCCTCAGGACACATCCTCACTCTCAGGACACACCCTCACCCTAAGGACACATCCTTACTCTCAGGACACACCCTCACTCTCAGGACACACCCTCACCCTCAGGACACATCCTCACTCTCAGGACACACCACCCTCAGGACACATCCTCATCCTCAGGACATCCTCACTCTCAGGACACACCCTCACCCTCAGGACACACCCTCACCCTCAGGACACATCCTCACTCTCAGGACACACCATCACTCAGGACACATCCTCACTCTCAGGACACACCATCACTCTCAGGACACACCATCACTCTCAGGACACATTCTCACTCTCAGGACACACCATCACTCTCAGGACACATCCTCACTCTCAGGACACACCATCACTCTCAGGACACACCATCACTCTCAGGACACATCCTCACTCTCAGGACACACCATCACTCTCAGGACACATCCTCACTCTCAGGACACATCCTCACTCTCAGGACACACTCTCACCCTAAGGACACATCCTCACTCTCAGGACACATCCTCACTCTCAGGACACACCATCACTCAGGACACATCCTCACTCTCAGGACACACCCCCACCCTCAGGACACATCCTCACTCTCAGGACACATCCTCACTCTCAGGACACATCCTCACTCTCAGGACACATCCTCACTCTCAGGACACACCATCACTCTCAGGACACATCCTCACCCTCAGGACACATCCTCATCCTCAGGACACATCCTCACTCTCAGGACACAACCTCACCCTCAGGACACACCATCACTCTCAGGACACATCCTCACTCTCAGGACACACCATCACTCTCAGGACACATCCTCACTCTCAGGACACACCATCACTCTCAGGACACATCCTCACTCTCAGGACACATCCTCACTCTCTGGACACACCATCACTCTCAGGACACATCCTCACTCTCAGGACACACCATCACTCAGGACACATCCCCACTCTCAGGACACACCATCTGTTGCAACCCCTGAATGGGTTACAATGATTATTATGTATATATATAATGTATATTATCTTTTCATATAATTTTATATTGCTTATATTTGCGATAATAGCTAAATCGTAAATATATTGCTTTATATTCTTATTTGACTTATGTTGTTAGGATGTACATAATATGTGCTCAGTTCAAGTCTTGATTGTCAAACTACTGTAATTATCGCTTGTCGCTCGTTATACTGCCGGCTTCTGAGCTGTGCTGTCCACGGGGCTATCACGTGATCGAGGGGGGGGGGTGTCCTCACCTCTCGTGAAGTATGCAGTCTGCTCTAGACTCGCTTGGAGGTTGGACAGATTGTCTCATTATTCTTGTTAGTTCTGTAGAACTCTGTTCACAGAACCTTGTATAGACTTAGTGATTTTCGACGTTGTACTGAGGTTGTGTGTCGCATAGACACTCTGAGCATCTCAGGTCCTTAGCTATAGCTTATGACCTAATTTTGTACTGGTTTCTGTGTATTGTCACAGTCAGGGTTTTTCCTATGCTGAACTTAGATTCAGTAGTATGGGAGTTTTGTAACTTGTGGAGGATCTGCTGATGGTCCCTGCTCAGTGTCGTTATATTATCTCCTTGATCCTGATTGTGTCGCAGTCGCTTGTTATATGGCTATTGGGCTTAGCATTCTTTTCATTGTTCAAGCAGACTGTTCTGGTTGCCAGTCGGTCAAGAAGTTAGTTTATGTGAGGACTTTGTCAGTCACTTGTTTAAGTCTAGTCGAGTCGTGAGACATAGTGAACTACTTAGAGCACTTACACGCATACACAAACTTACTTGTACATATTTGTAATATCTTATTAAATGTTAATGTACCAGACGGTACTTAAGAATTATAAATGTGATATGTGCTTTCAGCACAATAATATTGAACTCGAGAGATTGATTTTATTTTGATTGCTGTGATTAATTTAATTTGATAATATACCTCTAGACTTAATAAATTTATTAAATTTTAATTTCTCTAGTTAGTAGCCTACCAGTTGTAATTCTGAAGCACTATTGAATCTTAATGAATTCTAATGGATAATTGGACAAGGATACTGACTACTTGTTACGAAAACCCAGTAACAGGCTGGATGCTAGAAGGGCAGTCCTTTCTAGTATTCACTGGAGATCTCTAAGCTTTTAGAATCGCGTTTTTTGTAACACCATCACTCTCAGGACACATCCTCACTCTCAGGACACACCATCACTCTCAGGACACATGCTCACTCTCAGGACACACCATCACTCTCAGGACACATCCTCACTCTCAGGACACACCATCACTCTCAGGATACATCCTCACCCTCAGGACACACCATCACTCTCAGGACACACCATCACTATCAGGACACATCCTCACCCTCAGGACACACCATCACTCTCAGGACACACCACCACTCTCAGGACACACCATCACTCTCAGGACACATCCTCACCCTCAGAACACACCATCACTCTCAGGACACATCCTCACCCTCAGGACACACCATCACTCTCAGGACACATCCTCACTCTCAGGACACACCCTCACCCTAAGGACACTTCCTCACTCTCAGGACACACCACTCTCAGGACACACCATCACTCAGGACACACCATCACTCTCAGGACACATCCTCACCCTCAGGACACACCATCACTCTCAGGACACATCCTCACTCTCAGGACACATCCTCACTCTCAGGACACACCCTCACCCTAAGGACACATCCTCACTCTCAGGACACACCACTCTCAGGACACACCATCACACTCAGGACACACCATCACTCTCAGGACACACCATCACACTCAGGACACACCATCACTCTCAGGACACACCATCACTCTCAAGACACACCATCACTCTCAGGACACACCATCACTCAGGACACATCCTCACCCTCAGGACACACCATCACTCTCAGGACACACCATCACTCTCAGGACACACCATCACTCTCAGGACACACCATCACTCTCAGGACACACCATCACTCTCAGGACACATCCTCACCCTCAGGACACACCATCACTCTCAGGACACATCCTCACCCTCAGGACACACCATCACTCAGGACACATCCTCACCCTCAGGACACACCATCACTCTCAGGACACACTATCACTCTCAGGACACACCATCACTCAGGACACACCATCACTCTCAGGACACACCATCACTCAGGACACACCATCACTCAGGACACACCATCACTCTCAGGACACACCACTCTCAGGACACACCACTCTCAGGACACACCATCACTCTCAGGACACATCCTCACTCTCAGGACACACCATCACTCTCAGGACACATCCTCACTCTCAGGACACACCATCACTTTCAGGACACACCATCATTCTCAGGACACACCATCACTCTCAGGACACACCATCACTCTCAGGACACACCATCACTCTCAGGACACACCATCACTCTCAGGACACACCATCACTCTCAGGACACATCCTCACTCTCAGGACACATCCTCACTCTCAGGACACACCATCACTCTCAGGACACACCATCACTCTCAGGACACACCATCACTCTCAGGACACACCATCACTCTCAGGACACACCATCACTCAGGACACACCATCACTCTCAGGACACACCATCACTCTCAGGACACACCATCACTCTCAGGACAGACGTTCTCGTCAGGTAGGGAAGTTTTCACCGTCTGGTAAACAGTTGTTTACTTTCTGGTAGGCAAGGGTTCACTGTCTGGTAGACGGTTGTTTGCCTTCTTGTAGGCAAGGGTTCACTGTCTGGTAGACAGTTGTTTACTTTCTGGTAGGCAAGGGTTCACCGTCTGGTAGACAGTTGTCTGGTAGATAGTTGTTTACCTTTGGTAGGCAAAGGTTCACCGTCTGGTAGACAGTTTACCTTTTAGTAAGCAAGGGTTCACCGTCTAGTAGACAGTTGTTTACCTTCTGGTAAGCAACGGTTCATTGTCTGGTAGACAGGCTTTTAAATCTCATTAGGTTCAGGTTTGACCCTCACCAGTTATTCGCACCTGTGGTCTTGATGGCTGACTTATCATTAGTCTTTTTTCAGAGCCCCCCCCTCAACACACACGTTAATCACAAAAACGAGTCTACCGTCTTAACGTGTGTGGGGGGGAGGAGAAACCCGTGCTTGTGTGTGTGTTGGGAGATAGAAAGAGAGAGAGAGAAAGATGCGAGTCCTAAATCGAGTTAAAAAACTTCCATTCCTAACTAAAAGAACCGTATCAAAGTTGTTGGAGGTGACAATAAGATAAGATTAACTCTATCTCCTTAATCCCTATACGGAGAAAAGGCTGTTGATCCGGACAAGGTGAGCCCAAGATTGCTGAAAAGATGTGCTGACCAGCTGGCGTTACCTGCAACTTGCATTTATTAACTTTGACTAACACGGAGTAAATGGCCTTTGTAAATATAAAGCAGATGTATTCCATATTCACAGAAGGAACAGACGAGCGATATTCAGCAACTACAGACTAGTGTTACTCCTGTCAATCGATGGCAAAACCTTTAAGATAATATTCTGACAACAAATAACAGCACTTTTTGATCGTCATTCGACTCTGTGACCGTCAGTATGGCTTCTGAAAAGATTACTCTGCAGCTGGTATGTTAAATCTTTCCACTATGTGGTACTACTCATTGAATGAATCCATCATCAGCTGTGTAGTAGCACTGGACGTTGCTGGGGCCTTCAACTGAATTCTTGGCGAAATTGCATCTACTTGGAGTTTTTGGCTCTGCGCGACGTCTCATGAGTGGCTAATTTAAGATAAGATCTCTTATAGTTTTCAGCGGAACAGTCTACGAGTATACAAGCCACTCGGTTGGTGCCAGTGAACCACAAATAAGTGTGCTTGGCCTGTTTACGTTGAATATGTTCAAATTCTACATCATCTCATCCCAGAATCCCATACCCACTCCGCTGACTGGACTATAACAATTATTTTGCAAGAGAAAACATGCCAATCGCTCTCAGGGTCATTAATTTACTGCTATATCAACCTGGGGAAAACGATGGCAGGTCACATGTACGTCTGAGAAACATATATGATGGTCTCTAGAGAGCATGATGTTAATACTGTAGCTGTGGTGATATTGAATAGAAAATTTATAGCGAAAGGGGATTAGATGGTTATCCCAGGAGTGAAAAAGGAATCCAAAGTGCCTATGAAGATTCACACGGTAAATCTTGCAAGGATGGCAATGAAGAGGTTAACAATATTAAAACGTTTCTTGTACCTGCTCAGCAGCTGAGGTTACAAAACTCTGCACGAATCACAAGTATAATATCACCATGAATATACAGAACACTTAAATTGCCTGCCTTCCCTCCCTTCTCATCTGTGTCTTCGGGACAGAATAGAGAACCGATCAAAACAACTTATCTCTCACCTATCCCTGGCATGGATGAGTCTCATTTCAGCAGAGCCTTCAACACTGGAGAGATGTGGGTAGCCTTACTGTTATGTACAAAGCCGATGTTATCAAATTACTACACCTGGCTTCTGTTTGTAGACATTGAGAAGGCAGTGAGTGGGGATAGTGAGAAAAAACGACGAGACTGGCAGCAAACAGCAGAAACACTCTGGTTGTGATGAATGGCTTGAAAAACCGACAAGCTGAAGATTGAGACACTTATGCAACATATGGGAATTTTTATTCAGGAAACGTTTCGCCACACAGTGGCTTCATCAGTCCAATACAAAGGAGAAAGGTGTAATTAGATGAGGAGTTCGAGGTAATCAGTCCCTCAGCCTGGAGTCGATGTGTTCAGTCCATCAGTCTTGTAGAATGTACAGCATAGGGCCGTAGATGTGGCTTATATACTGTAGTCAGGTGAGGCGAAGCAGGAGGAGGCAGGGTCATAGTGGTACCATCCACTAGTCGAAGTAGGTCCTCGTCCAAAGGTTGGACAAGTGTTGAAGAATTCTTTGTAACAAGATCCCATGATGCTGCAGTGTCTGACAATTGTGATAAATGGCTTAAAAAACTCCTCCTCTAATTACACCATTCTGCTTTGTATTGGACTGATGAAGCCACTGTGTGGCGAAATGTTTCCTGAATAAAGTTTCACATATGTTGCATAAGTGTCTCAATCTTTAACTTGTCGGTTTGTCAAGCCATTCATCACAACTGTCAGACACTGCAGCATCATGGGATCTTGTTACATAAAATTCTTCAACACTTGTTCAACCTTTGGACGAAGACCTACTTCGACTAGTGGATGGTACCACTATGACCCCGCCTCCTGCTTCGCCTCACCTGACTACAGTATATAAGCCACATTTACGGCCCTATGCTGTACATTCTACAAGACTGATGGACTGAACACATCGACTCCAGGCTGAGGGACTGATAACCTCGAACTCCTCTAATTACACCTTTCTGCTTTGTATTGGACTGATGAAGCCACTGTGTGGCGAAACGTTTCCTGAATAAAGATTCCCATATGTTGCATAAGTGTCTCACTCTGGTTGTACCATTCTTAACAGTACCTCATCGGCGATCATTCATTCCAAGAATGACTCGATTTTGGAACATGTTCGTTCAGCATAACAACTTTAACGAAATAAAGTCAATTAGCCAAATGAAATTTCTGGCTCACGGCTGACTCCAAATTTATCCTATTCCTATGTGTATATTTCAATAACATAAATATTTTAATAAAAATAATGGGAAGGCTTTCAAATGAGTTGAGGTAGGTAATAGTTGTACATCTGTAAACAGAGGGAGCAAACCTTAACCTTACTTTGTAGCGCCAATGAATAAAAAGAAGAGTGGAGGATGAGGAGAAGAAAAGAGAAGGGAGGGAAAACGCTGCTGACTGTGTTATAATATACATTACATTGTGGAAGGCAAACTTAGAGCAAAAAGAGACCTATAGTGTGGGCTGCAATAAATATTAGGCTGATACTCTGGCTACATACAGTACTATCCGCCTCATTATTGAGCTCAGCTATGTTTCTGTCAGTTGATATACTGGTGAGAATACTTAGTGTGATATGATGTATACTCTGGAAGAGCAAATCAAAATATGACAGGGCAGAACAGAGTAGGATAAGGAAGATGAAAGGTGGAGAAGAGATGGAAAAGAGGAGAGGCAGTGACAGGAAAGGGTACGTGAAGAAAGAGAAAGGGAGGCCAGGGTAGAAGGTAGAGGAGCGAGGAAGGGTCCAAAACACGGCCAAGAAAGTAAATAATTGATACGTTTCTGAGGCGGTACCTAACTTGCGATGGTACGAGGTTGGGCGGCCCAGGTGGGAGGGAGCAGCCCAAATGGAGGTAAGCTACCTGGGTGTGGGTGGGTTACCCGCGTGGGGAAGGGGTAGGTGGTTGGTGGCCCTGGTAGGGGTGGGCGTTTCTTGTCTCCTCCCCCTCCGTCAATACTTTTACCTCCCCTAGCAATTATTACCGTGGTGACACCCACGTATAGTCACCACCTGGCCCCCAACTCCACCACCACCACCACTTCTGCTACCACCAGCACCGGGGAGGACCCATGGGATGGCCAGGGCTCACCACTGGACCACTATGTAAGACTACACGGCGGCCAGTATAAAATCATTTTTCATTTCCATTCATTATTATTACTCATTAATTTTTAGTACTAATAAAAAATTTAATTTATTGATTTTTATATCCCACGAAATTCATAAAAAATAATGCACCATTGGTTACCTATCATCTCTCTCTCTCCAACCTTCCCTCCGGCCAGGAGCTGTGACACGACCCATGCAACCATAAATAGGTGAGTACAGACAACAATGTCCCTGCGCTATTACACTTCCTGCATCCGTCCGTCACTACCACTACCACCACCACCAACAACCACCACAACCAGCAGCAGCAGCAGCAGCAACAACAACCATAATTACCACCAGCGACAACCACCACAGCTACCAACATCACCTCTCCTGCCAGCAACTACCGCAACACCAACAAAAACCACAGCCATAACCACCCACTACTATTATCACTGCTACTACAACGAACCAATACCTGTTACTACTACCCTCACCACAGCAACTACCTACCACCACCACCACCACCACCACCACTACCACCACCACCACCACCACCACCACCACCACCACCACCACCACCACCACTACCACCACCACTACTACTACTACTACTACTACTACACTACTACTACTACTGCCACCACTATCGCTACCACCAGTCAAAACTATCACTACTACCACCATCGCTATCGGTACAACCACAGCCACCATCACACTAACACCACCACCACCACCACACCAACACCACCACCACACCAGCACCACCAACACAACCACCACACCACCACCACACCATCACCACCACACCATCACCACCACACCATCACCACACCACCGCCACCACACCTCCATCACCACCACCACACCACCACCACACCATCACCCCCACCACACCACCACCATAACCACCACCACCGCACCACGCCACCACCACCACACCAACATCACCACTACCACACCCCCCATTAACAGTAGCAGCATAAGTTACACCGTCGCAATTGCCACCACCACTATCACCAACACCTCTGCCACTACTACCACCAAAATAATCACTGACTCACGAAATCGTAATGACACGATTGCAAACAAACCATACAGTAGCCCTTACCACCACAACCACCAAATTTACTACTACCACCACTATCGCCCACACCACCACCATCATCATCGCCTCTGTTTCCACTACCACGATAACCACTGCTCACACCACTAACACTACAACTATCGCCACCTTCAGCACGATCATCACCACTACAACATACCAACACCACCAGTGCCAGCCACTACCACTATCACCCCAACCGCCGCTACCAACCCCACCGCCGCTACCACCCTCACCTCTGCTCCCACTATCACCAACACTATAACGAGAATCACCACCACTACCAGCACCACTGTTATCACCACTACCACGACCATCATCTCCAACGCTACATCGACGGCCACTGCCGCCACTACAACCAGTATCACATCCACCACTGCTGCTGTCAATACCGCAGCTACCACCACCACAACAATCTCCATCACAACTACCACCACCGGGTAAGGAGGGAGCCTTCTATACTATCCTGGTAGTGGAGGGTGGGAAGAGAGCTTTTTGAACTATCCTGGTAGTGGAGGGTTGGATAAGTGCTTTGTGTACTATTCTGGTAGTGGAGCGTAGGTAGAGAGCCTTCTATACTATCCTGGTAGTGGAGGGTGGGAAGAGAGCTTTTTGAACTATCCTGGTAGTGGAGGGTGGGATGAGAGCTTTCTGTACTATCCTGGTAGTGGAGGGTGGGTAGAGAGCCTTCTATACTATCCTGGTAGTGGAGGGAAGGTAAGAGCCTTCTAAACCATCCTGGTAGTGGAGAGTGGGAGGAGAGCCTTCTATACTATACTGGTAGTGGAGCGTGGGTAGAGAGCCTTCTGTCTGTTTGTGTTATATAGACAGAATTAGCAATAGGTAAACAGCAGTTAGTACTTTGTAAATACCTTTGGGGTTTCCGTTACCTGTCTTTCTTATAATGTCTAATGCTACCCATTTTCCCAGGTTCTCCTTGCATTAGGTCTTCTGTTGTCTCTCCCTCAAATGTACCACTGTTAGATCTTCTGTTATGTCATCTGGCCTTCTCATGCACTTCATGTATTATGTCTCCTGTTATCTATCCTTCCTGTGCATTCTTTCTGTTAAATCTTGTTTCCCACGTGTTGCTTCTCTGAGAACTTAGGTTATTGTTACTTGCTTCCCACACCTCCTTCATGGCTGGTCTCTCCAGGTAATAAACTTATAAAAAAATTGAGAAAGTATGAAGCTGTAAATATAATTAGGTTACAGAAATGTAACTTTAAAAGATGATACCTCGACTTACACTGCACTACCTTAATGCAGATTGTGCAGGTTCGAATCCTGCTGTGGACTGAGAGATAATTCGCCCGTTTGCGAACTGTTAAGCATTTCGAAATTCCAAACACTGCTTATAGATGTTTATCCTTAAGTTTATCATATCTCAGCTTCAGATATGAAGTAATGTAAATACTAAATATATTTAGCTTAATATCAACCTACACTAATTCTTACATGAGCCTAATAGTACAAGTATACAAGGTCTCTCTCTCTCTCTCTCTCTCTCTCTCTCTCTCTCTCTCTCTCTCTCTCTCTCTCTCTCTCTCTCTCTCTCTCTCTCTCTCTCTCTCTCTCTCTCTCTCTCTCATCTATTTTTCACATTCTCTTCTGTTAAGTCTTTTGTTATCTAAGTTTTGTATTCCTTTTGTTGTCTATCTTTTCTGTTGTAATATATCTGTTAGATCTTCATTTATCTATCCTTCCCATGTAATATATACGCTAGATTTTCTGTTGTCTATCCTTGCCATATAGTGCATGTGTTAGACCTTCTATTATCTATCCTTGCCATGCAATATATATATTATCTATCCTCACCATGTAATACATCTGTTAGATCTTCTGTTATCTGTCCTTGCTGTGTATTGCTTCTGTTAGGTCTTCTGTAATTTGTCTGTCTCATGTTCCTTTCTCTCTCTCACACTTCATTCGTACAAGTGCCATATGTCTTCACTCCAGATACTAATGAATCAGTAACGGAGTTCTCAACCTGCTCCTTCTCCCCTCTCCCTCTCTTTCTTCCTCCCTGCCTTCCTCCCTCCCTCCCCCCCTCTGCCTCTTCTTCTCCCTCCCTCTCTATGCCCCTTCCCTTCTCCCTCTCCCTTCCCCCTTTCCCTCTCCCTCTCTTCCCTCTCCCTCTTTTCCCTCTCCCCCAGTAACATACATCTCTCTCAACACTTGGGACAAAGTCGACCATTCCCACACGGGTCGATGAGACACTCAGCCCAACAATCGACCCAAGTGCCAGCCTTAATTTCCGAGGAGTTTACGTTGTGGCACTGATGGTACCTGGTTCTGTTAGGTCTGTGAGAGGAATGCCTGGTTCTGTTAGGTCTGTAAGAGGAGTGCCTGGATCTGTTAGGTCTGTGAGAGGAATGCCTGGATGTGTGAGAGGAATGTTTAGGTCTGTTAAGTGAGTAGAATGCCTGTGTATATTAGGTCTGTCAGAGCGGCGCCTGGGTCTGTTAGGTCTCTAAGGAAACTGCCTGGGTCTGTTAGGTCTCTGAGAGGAGTGTCTGGATCTGCTGTGTCTGTGAGAAGAGCTCCTGGGTCTTTTAGGTCTCTGAGAGGAATATCTGCGTATATTAGGTCTGTTAGAGAAGTGAATGGTTTAAGTCTTAGGAGGAGAACCTGAGTCGGAATGGGTCTATGTAGTCTTTTAGAGACATGCCGGGTCTGTAAGAGACTGTGTGGGACTGTTTAGCCTGTGAGAATTGTGCCTGGGTTAGTGAGAGAAGTGCCTGGATTTATGAGGGAAGTGTCTTGGTTAGTGAAAGAAGTGCCTGCGTTAGTGAGAAAAGTGCCTGGATTTATAAGGGAAGTACCTAGGCTAGTGAGAGAAGTGCCTGTTAGAGAAGGGCCTGAGCTAGTGAGAGAAATGCCTGGGTTAGTGAGAGAGGTGTCTGGGTTAGTGAAAGACGTGTCTGGGTTAGTGAGAGAGGTGCCTGGGTTAGTGAGAAAAGTACCTGGGTTTGTTTACTCTGCGAGTATTATTTTGGTATTGTATTGCCCTCTGATCTATTGTTTAGTGTGGTAGCAGTTTAACAGAATTGAAAATAATTGTAATTTTTTATATTAATTTTTTTTTACACAAAGGCACCAACTGCATTCAGATTTCAATATATCAATATTATTTTGATGCTTCAGGTTGTAACATATTTTTTTCCTTTTGACAAAGATATGGATATGGGGACAATAAAATATTTTGCTCATAGGTTACGTTTCGCTCTTCTTCTAGCGTGCTAATTGTCCTGGTGTTTGGTTAAGGACTAGAGGTTTCGTTACTATTTTAATCTTCGCCATAGAAGAATGAAAGTCACAGTACCGTGGCTGAAACAGTTCACAACTAACCCATAATGCTGTGGCTGGAAGAACTCACAACTAACCCATAATGCTGTGGCTGGAAGAACTCACAACTAACCCATAATGATGTGGCTGGAAAAACTCACAACTAACTCATAATGATGTGGCTGGAAAAACTCACAACTAACTCATAATGCTGTGGTTGGAAGAACTCACAACTAACCCATAATACTGTGGCTGGAAGAACTCACAACTAATTCTCAGTTTGGAGAGAAATCTTTAGACCATTTACTCGACACTAGTCCCTCCTGGACCATTGTCGAATAAGGAAGAAAAACAGAGAAAGTCAGGTAAAGATGCAGCTAATGTCAGGTCATGATGCGTGTGGTCAAACCTTGTTTTTACAACCAGCGAGCAGCTGGGACTGCAGCTGCTGCTAAGACTACGTGTCACGCCCTTCATTGTAAACTACTGATACGCATTGTATAAATACCCAGCTGGTAGAAGCTGGGCTGTTTACTCTGCTTCAGAGGATAGCTGTTTTAGGGTGAAGGCTGAACACAGCGCTCTCGCTCTCATTTCTCCTTAGAATTGTGATTTCCACCAACATGCTTAGGGAATGCGATCTCTCGTATATGACAATTGTGATCTTGTTACAGTGCTTAGGATTGTAATGTCAGTGTCACAATGCTTATGATTGTTATGTTGTCACATTGTCACAATGCTTATGATTGTTATGTTGTCACATTGTCACAATGCTTATGATTGTTATGTTGTCACAGTGTCACAATGCTTATGATTGTTATGTTGTCACTGTCACAATGCTTATGATTGTTATGTTGTCACAGTGTCACAATGCTTATGATTGTTATGTTGTCACAGTGTCACAATGCTTATGATTGTTATCTCGTCAGAGCGCATACTATTTTGATCTTGTCATGGTGCTTAGGATTGTGATATCTTCCGTAATGCTTAGGATTGTGGTTTCTGACAGTGATTAAGACATTGATATCCACCGTGGTGCTCAGGATTGTGATCACCATAGTGCTCAGGATTGTGACCACCACCATGGTGTTCAGGATTGTGACCGCCACCATAGTGCTCAGTATTGTGACCACCATGATGTTCAGGATTGTGTCCACCATAGTACTCAGGATTGTGATCATAATGCTCAGGATTGTGACCATAGTACTCAGGATTGCGACCCTCATAGTGCTCAGGATTGTGACCACCATAGTACTCAGGATTGTGGCCTCCACCATAGTACTCAGGATTGTGACCATAGTACTCTGGATTGTGACCTCCACCATAGTACTCAGGATTGTGACCACAGTCCTCAGGATTGTGACCACTATAATACTCAGGATTGTGACCTTCACCATAGTACTCAGGATTGTGACCACCATAGTACTCAGAATTGTGACCACCATAGTACTCAGAATTGTGACCATAGTATTCAGGATTGTGACCTCTACTATAGTACTCAGGATTGTGACCACTATAATATTCATGATTGTGACCTCTACTATAGTACTCAGGATTGTGACCACTATAATATTCAGGATTGTGACCTCCACCATAGTACTCAGGATTGTGACCACTATAATATTCAGGATTGTGACCTCTACTATAGTACTCAGGATTGTGACCACTATAATATTCAGGATTGTGACCTCTACTATAGTACTCAGGATTGTGACCACTATAATATTCAGGATTGTGACCTCTACTATAGTACTCAGGATTGTGACCTCTACTATAGTACTCAGGATTGTGACCTCTACTATAGTACTCAGGATTGTGACCTCGGACCTAGTACTTTTTAGCTTTAGTCTTAAAACTACAAAAGTATATTTATAAAATTAAAGTAATGGTGTCGGACAAGATATTTTTATTTACTGACTGACTTGTACTACACCCGGTCTCTCAGTGTGTTCCTCTGTGCCTTATTTCACTCCTTATTGACGCTTTGGAACCGTCTACCTCAGTCCACTTCCGCCTTATTTTAAGAAAATGGTCGATGCCTATGTGATGGATGAAGTTCATTTTCTCTTTTATTCCATGAATCCATAAAAAGATCTTTTGGCACTCTGGATTTTGATACTGATATGAATCCGCTAATGACTCTTCTCAAGCAGGTTCTCGCAGAGGATGAGGATAGTGCGCTCTCACCAACCCCCACCTTCCCCAAGCTCCCATTCATTTACCGGGACAGCTTGCTCCATCACCCAGAAAATTGTCTCCAGCGTACCCTAGGACGTGACGGGAACCACAGTCACCCACTTGTGGAGCACACCTGAAACTTGTTAAAGCTGTGCACCACATGTTCCATTCTGGAAGCTATGCCACTCGTCCTTCTGGCTAAGGAAATTTTGCCTTCTTGCAGATGTCTTGAAGGTAGGTGAAGGGGACGAGATGTGTTGGGAGAACATATCTTAATCGCCTTCGGATGCTAATCACTAGCGGATCTACCTCGCCAGATACATCCAGTGGTCTGGAATCTTTGGCAAAACAGAATAAGCTTTCCTAAGAAGGAAAATGAGAACGGAAAAGGGTCGAGAAGATGCATACTGATATAGCAAGAAGGGAAACAGACCAAGAGAGAGATAGAGACCCTGAAAAAGAACTGCTTTGTTTCTCAAGGCACAGCGCTCGGCCTACTTCTCTTTCTCATTCTCGTATCTGACGTAGCCAAGAATGTAAATCATAGCACTGTTATCATCCTTTGAGTTTGAGTGGCATCCATCGAGGACACAGCGAACCTTCAAGCTGATATAAACCAAGCCTTCCGGTTGGCCACAGAAAACATAATGCTCAACGAGGACAAATTTTGGTACTCCACTATGGAAAAAATATAAAGACAGAAAAAGAATAGAAAATTTAGTAGAGCGAAAGCTCAATGTGAGTGCCTTGAGAGTGACAGTGTTAAAGGATCTCACATTCAAGAGCAAACAAATACATGACAGCTGCAAGTAAATTATGAGATAGAAAGTCAATGATGATACTTTTCAAGTCTCATGTTTTCTCTAGACTAAACTTTGGCTGTATACCAACAGTCTGCTTCATGGAAGGAGAAATCGCAGAACGAGGAAACGTACAATGAACCTCCACTGTTAGTATAAATTCAGACGAGCATCGGAACTTTTGGGAACACTTGAAATCCTTTAAATGAAGGCAGGAAAGGTACATAATAATCTATACCTTTACAATTCCGAAGGGATTGGTAATAAACCTGCATTCTGAAATAATTTCTAATGAAAGCAAACGGTTTGGGAGACTGCAAAGTACCTCCAAAGAAAAGGAGGGGCGAGACGAGTAAAACGTGAGAGAACTCATGTTTTAGTGTAAGTGTAAGAGGATCAAGATATTTCAGCGCATTTCCTTCATGAGTAAGGGGAATTAATGACACTCCCTAGCTGTCTTTAAAATGGAAATTAATAAGTCCATCTAGTTCCTAATCAATCGGACTGTGTGGTGCACACGTTGGTCTGCCTTCGGCTAGCACCAGTAACTTGGTGAGTCAGACCAACAACCTGGAGACCTGGTTTGGGACCGGGCTGTCGGTGCTGCGACCACTGAAATTGACTCCAGGTGGAAAGAAAGAACTGGTACATTTAGTGACGAGGGTAAAGAGAGAATGAGCACGAAAGTCCCAGAAGAGCGTCGAGGACAGGCAACAGTCGAAATATAAACACATATGCAGTATAATGTGATCCTTTATTGACTACGTTTCGTCCACACAGTGGGCTTTTTCAAGTCACAAACAGAACTGAAAAAGCCCACTGTGTGGACGAAACGTAGTCAATAAAGGATTACATTATACTGCATATGTGTTTATATTTCCATTGTGTCGGTATTTTATACCATTTATTTCCACAGGCAACAGTCATAGAGCCGTGACAGTGAGATACCCCTGGTACAGGAATACCTCTCACAATTCATTACTCTCTACAACCCGTTATCCAACTTTATATTTTATTAGCCAAGATATTCCTTCAAGGAATCAGTGTTAAAGAATAAAAAGGCAGAATACCGTGACTGGAACAATACACAAATAACCCGCACACAGAAGACTGAAACCTATGACGACATTTCGGTCCGACTTGGACCATTAACTAGTCCCTTGAAAAGAAACTCATTTCCTTCCTTTTCCCAGAAGGTGTATGACCTAGGCAGGTTTAGCGCTTTCCTGTGAATATAATAATAATAAAGATACATCAACTCCAGGAGTCGACCTTCAACAGTAGAATAACTCTCAGGCGCCACGACAATATTCACTCTAATCTGGCACTAACATGGATAAACGTTCAAACTTGAACGTTGCATATTTCCCTCTGCATTCTTTCAAGCTTTGGAATTGAATACGCACCAAGGCTGAGGAAATGAGCACCTCAAGCTAACTTCTCCAGGTTGAGCGACTGATCACTTCATATCTCCACCTTCAAGACTTCCACTGTCTCCTGTATTTCAATTAAAATACAGGAGACAGTATCGTATTTTCCGGCATATAAGGCGCACGAGTATATAACACGTGTAAGACGGTGTTTGCAAGGAGTTGTAACGTTGGTAAACTGCTAAAGCGTAACCCAAATCCTACCCTGAGGATATAAAGTGCAGGCTGATTTTCCAAGACTTTTTGTAGGAAAAAACACGCTTTACATGCCGGAAAATGCGGTAAATAAAGATACCAGACTGTTGCACGTGTCTTACGTTAACCAAACCTAACCTAACTCAACCTTATCCTAATATAGCCTCGCCTAGCTTAACGTAGCCTAAATTAACTTGAGTTCAAATCAAATATTGCTATATTCATTGGGGAAAGCACTAAGCCTGTAGGATCATAAAGTGAATGGGGAATGGGAGGCAATCAAGTTTGATCGAATGAAGTGTAGGATACGTCCAGTACCTTAGATCAAGAGCCCTCATCGGTATCAAGACACCGATCACAAGGGAAACTAAATAATGAAAATGCATTTCGGAGGAAAAAATAAGCGTTTAAGAAAAAAAATGACTGAAAAACTACAAAATACACAAAACTACAAGCGACAAAACAGCGGGAGGCATCTGGTGGAACTACAAGGGAAGAGACAGCAGTGAGGAGACCAGGACCCTCGCACAAATACAGCAGTGAGGAGACCAGAACCCTCGCACAAATATAGTAGTGAGGAGACCAGGACCCTCGCACAAATACAGCAGTGAGGAGACCAGGACCCTCGCACAAATATAGCAGTGAGGAGACCAGGACCCTCGCACAAATACAGCAGTGAGGAGACCAGGACCCTCGCACAAATATAGTAGTGAGGAGACCAGGACCCTCGCACAAATACAGCAGTGAGGAGACCAGGACCCTCGCACAAATATAGTAGTGAGGAGACCAGGACCCTCGCACAAATATAGCAGTGAGGAGACCAGGACCCTCGCACAAATACAGCAGTGAGGAGACCAGGACCCTCGCACAAATATAGCAGTGAGGAGACCAGGACCCTCGCACAAATACAGCAGTGAGGAGACCAGGACCCTCGCACAAATATAGTAGTGAGGAGACCAGGACCCTCGCACAAATACAGCAGTGAGGAGACCAGGACCCTCGCACAAATATAGTAGTGAGGAGACCAGGACCCTCGCACAAATACAGCAGTGAGGAGACCAGGACCCTCGCACAAATATAGTAGTGAGGAGACCAGGACCCTCGCACAAATACAGCAGTGAGGAGACCAGGACCCTCGCACAAATATAGTAGTGAGGAGACCAGGACCCTCGCACAAATACAGCAGTGAGGAGACCAGGACCCTCGCACAAATACAACAGTGGGGAGACCAGGACCCTCGCACAAATACAACAGTGGGGAGACCAGGACCCTCGCACAAATACAACAGTGGGGAGACCAGGACCCTCGCACAAATATAGTAGTGAGGAGACCAGGACCCTCGCACAAATACAGCAGTGAGGAGACCAGGACCCTCGCACAAATACAACAGTGGGGAGACCAGGACCCTCGCACAAATACAACAGTGGGGAGACCAGGACCCTCGCACAAATACAGCAGTGGGGAGACCAGGACCCTCGCACAAATATAGTAGTGAGGAGACCAGGACCCTCGCACAAATATAGCAGTGAGGAGACCAGGACCCTCGCACAAATACAGCAGTGAGGAGACCAGGACCCTCGCACAAATATAGCAGTGAGGAGACAGAGGACCCTCGCACAAATACAGCAGTGAGGAGACCAGGACCCTCGCACAAATATAGTAGTGAGGAGACCAGGACCCTCGCACAAATACAGCAGTGAGGAGACCAGGACCCTCGCACAAATATAGTAGTGAGGAGACCAGGACCCTCGCACAAATACAGCAGTGAGGAGACCAGGACCCTCGCACAAATATAGTAGTGAGGAGACCAGGACCCTCGCACAAATACAGCAGTGAGGAGACCAGGACCCTCGCACAAATATAGTAGTGAGGAGACCAGGACCCTCGCACAAATACAGCAGTGAGGAGACCAGGACCCTCGCACAAATACAACAGTGGGGAGACCAGGACCCTCGCACAAATACAACAGTGGGGAGACCAGGACCCTCGCACAAATACAACAGTGGGGAGACCAGGACCCTCGCACAAATATAGTAGTGAGGAGACCAGGACCCTCGCACAAATACAGCAGTGAGGAGACCAGGACCCTCGCACAAATACAACAGTGGGGAGACCAGGACCCTCGCACAAATACAACAGTGGGGAGACCAGGACCCTCGCACAAATACAACAGTGGGGAGACCAGGACCCTCGCACAAATACAACAGTGGGGAGACCAGGACCCTCGCACAAATACAACAGTGGGGAGACCAGGACCCTCGCACAAATACAACAGTGGGGAGACCAGGACCCTCGCACAAATACAACAGTGGGGAGACCAGGACCCTCGCACAAATACAACAGTGGGGAGACCAGGACCCTCGCACAAATACAACAGTGGGGAGACCAGGACCCTCGCACAAATACAACAGTGGGGAGACCAGGACCCTCGCACAAATACAGCAGTGGGGAGACCAGGACCCTCGCACAAATACAACAGTGGGGAGACCAGGACCCTCGCACAAATACAACAGTGGGGAGACCAGGACCCTCGCACAAATACAAGTGGGGAGACCAGGACCCTCGCACAAATACAACAGTGGGGAGACCAGGACCCTCGCACAAATACAACAGTGGGGAGACCAGGACCCTCGCACAAATACAACAGTGGGGAGACCAGGACCCTCGCACAAATACAGCAGTGAGGAGACCAGGACCCTCGCACAAATATAGTAGTGAGGAGACCAGGACCCTTGCACAAATACAGCAGTGAGGAGACCAGGACCCTCGCACAAATACAGCAGTGAGGAGACCAGGACCCTCGCACAAATACAGCAGTGAGGAGACCAGGACCCTCGCACAAGTACAGCAGTGAGGAGACCAGGACCCTCGCACAAATATAGTAGTGAGGAGACCAGGACCCTTGCACAAATACAGCAGTGAGGAGACCAGGACCCTCGCACAAATATAGTAGTGAGGAGACCAGGACCCTTGCACAAATACAGCAGTGAGGAGACCAGGACCCTCGCACAAATATAGTACTGAGGAGACCAGGACCCTCGCACAAACAGCAGTGAGGAGACCAGGACCCTCGCACAAACAAAAGTGAGGAGACCTGGACCCTTGCACAAATATAGTAGTGAGGAGACCAGGACCCTCGCACAAATACAGCAGGAGTGACCCTTCACTGACGGAGACAGTGAGAGAGGCAACTCGTGAGATAACATCTGAGAACATACTGTTGACATTAGAAACGATGAGGAGAGAGGGGAGTGTATTTTTATAAATTAACTGATATATAAGGGGTAATGTAATGTGACAGAGACGGGAAACGACTGAAAAGGCAGTTCGTAGAGCAGTTGAGGTAGCTTGTAGCTGATAGGAGAAACCTTGTAGAGCAGTGGAGGAACCCTGTAGCGCAGTGGAGGTTCCCCGTACAGCAGTGGTAATGCGTTTTTCTCATAATCAAAAGAATCAGGGTCGAATTCTGCTACGTAGCAATAAACATACACCTAGGAGGTAAACTGTTGTGGGTTGCATTCTGGGGGAGAGCTCTATATGGACTCCTTGGATTCTCCCTGGTTATAAATTCTCTGGGCTTACCATTGGGTTTAGCGCTTAGTTATGATTATAATAATAATCTGGGGTTACCAGTCTGAATACATTCTTTTTTCTCCTACAAAAACGGTGACAAAAATAAGGAGAAATGGAAATAAATGAGATACAATGCTATAAAAAAGATTAGAATTTTGGATCAAAGCAGTTGCAAATCTGTTAGATTTGTTTTGGAAATTTCATTTGCACATATCACAGTTCTTGACCAAAGCCAAAATTAAAACACTCAGAGGCAGTCACATGTTTCAGGGCAAGACCGGCAAAAATTTGGAGAATTTGTTAATAAGGAATAAATGGGGCATGTGAGTCAGCCACTCTTCGCTACTCTTACTCGCCATTATTTGACCCTATTTACCGACGTCACCCATTACCAACCTACCCCTCCATCCTCTACCCCCCCCCCCCTCCCTACTGACCTTACTCCAGTTGCCCTTTTTTTCATCCCATTCCCCGCCTCTCCCTATAATACCAGCCTGCTCTCCTATCACCCCAATCCCGCAGTACCGTCCCATTCCTCAGTGCTTACAGATTTAGATAAACTCCATCGTTTCCCTCCCCTCCCTCAGTGGAAAATCTCGCATTATTTAAGTAACTGGGATATCCTGGGTTAAATCTACACAGTGTGTTGTTTCATGAACCCATAATCTGTTTGTACCTTCAAGACCATTGTAAAAAAGTTGTATGATATAAATCCAAAAACTAAATAACACTTAACCCTAAATTCCTTCCCCTACATCTATCCATAAGAACATAAGAACGAAGGAACACTGCAGCAGGCCTACTGGCCCATGCGAGGCAGGTCCAAGTCTCCTACCGGCTTAAGCCAATGCACCCAACCTAGTCAGGTCAGGTCACATTGACTTACGGGAGGAACACGGCAACCGACCTGGTAGCACAAGCTATCAGGTCCAACTCACACACACCCACATCCACTCATGTATTTATCCAACCTATTTTTAAAGCTACACAACGTTCTGGCCTCTATAACTGTACTTGGGAGTTTGTTCCACTCATCCACAACTCTATTACCAAACCAGTACTGTCCTATATCCTTCCTGAATCTGAATTTTTCCAACTTAAAACCATTGCTGCGAGTCCTGTCTAGGCTAGATATTTTCAGCACACTATTTACATCCCCTTTATTTATTCCTGTCTTCCATTTATACACCTCAATCATATCCCCCTAATTCTACGTCTTTCTAGAGAGTGCAGATTCAGGGCCCTTAGTCTATCCTCATAGGGAAGGTTTCTGATACATGGGATCAACTTTGTCATCCTCCTTTGTACATTTTCCAGAGCATTTATATCCATTCTGTAATACGGTGACCAAAACTGTGCAGCATAATCTAAATGAGGCCTAACCAAGGATGTATAGAGTTGAAGAACAACCTGAGGACTCCTATTATATATGTTTCTTGATATGAAGCCAAGGATTCTATAGCTTTATTGCGAACACTAATGCACTGTTGTCTTGGTTTCAGATTACTGCTAACCAGAACTCCTAAATCTTTTTCGCAATCCGTAATATTAAGATCTACATTATTTAGTTTATATGTGGCATGGTTTTTGTCCTGTCCAACATTTAGAACTTTGCATTTGTCTATATTAAACTGCATCTGCCACTTCTCCGACCACTGCATCAGTCTATTCAAATCTTCCTGGAGTGCTCGAATGTCCTCGTCAGAATGAATTCGACGGCCTATTTTGGTGTCATCGGCAAACTTGCTGATGTCGCTCTTTATGCCCTCATTTATGTCGTTTATGTAGATTGTGAACAGCACAATCTACATAGATGAGGGCATAAAGAGCGACATCAGCAAGTTTGCCGATGACACCAAAATAGGCCGTCGAATTCATTCTGACGAGGACATTCTCTTCACTCTCTCTCTTTCGATCGATTGATTGATCCTCCGAACACGATCACACATGTTCCCCATCATTTCTTTCCGTCTAACCACCTCCAAAACCTGCAACACATCCCTCAAACTCCACTTCATATCGTCTTCAAATCCCATTCCCCACTGTTTCCCATCTCCAGAACAAACTACAAGTATTTTAGTTGCTGTGTGATCCGGGAAATGTATTCCTGTATTGCATAATTTATTCACCTTGTACCTCAATGCATGTGATTTGAACAGTGTAGAATGTGGTTTAAGTTTTTGGTCCCTTACCCCTTGCGGGCCCTTAGTTCTCCTGCAGTGCTCCTTTTTCTTGTCCGTAGATTGATCCCACTCCTACTTTTATTACGTCTTCCACTCCATTCCTCTGCTATTTCTACTACCTTTACTATTGCCTCCTTTCATCCTTCATTCCCCTTTCTCGTTTTTGCCACTAAACTACTCTCCCTACTTATTTACTACCACTATTTCTTCTACTGCTACTTCCACTATCTACATACCACTACTTCCTCTTCTCCCTCTCTTGTTCCCGTCCTTTTTCCCTCTTGCCTATATATACTGGCTCCCTCGCTCTTTTCTGTTAGTGTGACTTTGTAAATGGTCCAAGTCAGATCGAAACGTCATTGTAAGCTCCTCCTATGTGCGGGTTATTTGTGTATTGTAATAAAGTTGGTAGAATTACCGACAATATGTAAAGTAAAAGGACACAAGTGCAACTAATGTAACATTTATTGTGGCAACGTTTCGCTCTCCAGGAGCTTTATCAAGCCATGACAAACAATACATGGACACAGAGGGTATATAAAGGCTCAGAGTGAGGTGCAATACTAGTGAGGTACCATTTCGATGTCACATTAGTTGCACTTGTGTCCTTTTACTTTACATATTTGTGTATTTTTCTAGTCAAGGTATTGTGCCTTTTATTTTCTTTAAGTTTCTTATGCAATTAAATATTAGCATTGAAGATCTGAAGTTAATCAGAAGAGTCCTTCACAAATTATCACATGGAAACCAATATACCAATTTCTTAATAAAAATGGCAAATTAGGACCTACACCACCCAAAACTAATTTAAGTCTTCCACAAATAAACAACAACTTTGAAGCCAAACTGTAGAGGAATTATCTGGTTATCTCAGAGAGACCAATATCCTAAAATATAGCGGCACATTAAGTTTGAAATCGCTCATAAGATGTATTAACAAGTTATTGACGTTGAAGGGTTGTAGTCAGTCGAATGAGGCACTTAGAAATTATCCCATGAAGAGCAGTATTTCAATTTTCTCAGTTTCTTTTATTAATAAAAGCAAACTGGGACCTATACAAGCCAAAATTAATCCATTTTCTTTTCTCTTAGCAAGACTGACCACCATTTAACGTTTAAGAAAAAAAGTGAAAAAAATATGCGTCTTGATTGGGTTTTGGGTACATAATATATATTTTTTTTTAAATGGTTTTGAAGTCACAAAGATGTGTTTGGCACATAAAAATTACATATATAGATTTAACCTGGAATAGCCAAATACTCATATCAGAAAAAAACATTCTCCAATTATGCCACAGAAAACCAATTTCATTAATAAAATTGGCTCGTTAACACTAACGCGCCTAAAATCAAGGCGACGCTTCCTTCAACAGAATTTAACAAAATTTTTAGTCTGAACAACCTAAACATAAGAAACGTTTATCAGTTTCATAAGATGTATCAGACAAAGATGATACCGTTCAGAATTGTTTCATTTTTATCAGGAGAAGTTCTAATTACGTCTGGGAAATAGGAGGTATTCAGATTCGATCCAGTTTCTTGGATCAAGAGCACCTCAGTAGCGTCAAGGTAATCTCCAGTTAATTAATTCGCAATAATATTATACCACTGCAGAATTAGAAGTAGCAAAAATGACATGAAAAACATCTGAAAGACGTTCCCGAAGTTAATTTAACGAAGCCAAGTAGAGTTAATGAGTCTCAATTTATGGTTGTCATCATTAATGAGCACCTGAGAGATCTTGTAAACACACGTGGTTTTCAGGTGACAACCCCATCAAAGTTCACACAAGTCTGATGTCACGGAATAATTGTTACTGCAGTCAGGTCCCAGACCACGTCTCCCGAAGGATCAAGGCCTGATCAACCAAGCTGTCATTGCTGGTCCCACGCAGTCCAGTATACGAACCACAATCCGGCTGTGGCACTGATCTGAGGGACTTGTCCAGTTTCTTCTTAAAGACTGTCAGAGGTTTGTTGGTAATTCCCCTTATGCACGGAAGGAAAGCGTTGAAGAGTCGGGGACCTCTGACAGTCATTGAATTCTCTTTTAGTGTGTTCATCGCCACTTGTTTTATAGTAGAAGTATTTTGCACCGCCTGCCAAGTCTCTTGTCATACGGAATGATTTCGGTGTTCAGGTTTGGGACCAGTTCCTAAAGGATTTCCCACGTGTAAATTATTATGTACCTTTCCTGTCTACGTTCCAAGGAATGCAATTGAAGAGACTTCAAGCATTCCCAGTGACAGATGATTGATGGAGTGTATACGAGTAAGTTCTCTCTGCGTCTTCTATCTCAGCAATCTCGCCTGCCTAGAAGGGGGCTGTCAGTATACAGGAGTATTCCAACCAGAAGAGGCTTTTTAAGGTTCATTGAATTCAATATCAGGAATGGTCTATATAAAATTGAGCAGTCTCTCCCTACACCTGCCAGTTATTCCACGAACCTTTCCCTACTAATAGTTCACCAGGGTTGGAAATTTGAATCCACCTGGATAAGGCGTTCTGTAGTTATAAACGGAATCCTTGGGGAAAGATAATGGAAGATAAGAACACTACCTATCAATATGTTGAATCTGGCTTAAAATCATATGAAAAAATTGTGTTTAAACTTGTGAAATTAAGAAAACTCTTTAAAAGTGCGAATTTTTAAATATTTGAGACAAACATACAAAGCCTGGAAGAGGAAAGAGATGAAGAGGGAACTGAAGTTGATGAAGGAAAGGGATAGTATGATGGGAGCAGGAAGAGCAACAGCACATGAGGGGACTGAAGGAAGAGGAGCAAAAGAAGACCTTTGCGGAAATACTCTCAGACAAGAGGGAGGTGCAGGAGATGATAAAGGAGCACCAAAGGAATTACTTAAATCAGATACAGAAATGTATAAGAAAATGAAGTGGAAAGAAGAGAGATGAAAGTCGCTGATAATTCACGGGCTTCAGGAGGCTAAAGGGAGAATTAATGATGAAATATGACAGGTGGAGGAACAGGAGATTAAAAATATCATCCTAACTGGTGGAGAACCTGAAATGCTCCAGGTGACAGATTTTCAGAAACTTGGCAAATACTCGAAGGGAAAAATACACCCAGACAAATTGATCCTCTCAGCAGTAATGACGCGAGACAGGATCATGCAACGAATAACAGGGCTAAGGGACACACTGCCGGGTGTACCATGACGGGGCAGAACAAGGAAGGAACGGGAGCAACTGAGACTACAAAGGCGCCAGAGGCAGGAAGTGAAGATAGGGCATGCATCGACAGACAGATGATCAGCCTCCGGAGGAATGCCAGGCACACCCACACACACATTCCCCTCCAGCCCTAGCCCCCCCCCCCTTTCGCACCCAAAACAAACCATACCCCACCTTCTCCGCACACTCACAGTCCCCATTCCCCCCAGCACAAGTACCTACTTCACAAATGACCCTCACCCCAACCCCCACACCGTATGTTTTCCCCTCACCTCATTCATCCCCGTCTGTATCCAGGATCCTGACCCTTCCAGGACAAACATTCCACCATCCCTTAACCCCCAGCCCACACCAACCACTTCCACCACCCTTACCCATGTACAAGGACCAGGAATCCAGGAACCTCCAAACCAAAACACAGATATGATATGCCAATGCTGATGGAATAACAAATAAGAGTGATGAATAGCATGAACGAATAATAGAGGCCCACACTTTATAACACTCACAAAGACAAAGCTCATGAAGATAACAGACGCGATATTCCAGGCTGGATATTAGATTTTGAGGAAAGACCGAAGGAGCAGAGGAAGAGGAGGAGGAGTGGCACTGCTTATCAGAAGCCAGTAGAATATTGAGGAAATGGGAGGAATGGACAAAGGGCAAGCAGACGACTACATAGGCACAATGAAGACTGGAGGTCCCAAGATGCTTATAGCAGTAATGTACAGCCCTCTACTATACAGCAAGAGGCCTAGACAAGTATAGTATGATGCAAACAAGAAAGCAGTGGTGGATATATTAGCTGAGGTAGCCAGCAGAGCCCACATGAGCAGGACAAAGCTACTGGTCATGGGAGACTAGGAGAGCCTACAGTCACACTGGGGACCAGAAACTTGGAAGGCTAAGATGCTACAGGTGATGATAGAGAACTTGGTGTACCAGCAAGGCTGGACCTTGCATTTACCCTGAGGTGTTCGGACATAGGAGATATTACATATAAAAGGCCCTGTAGTGCTAGCGACCTCACAGTTCTAAGTTTTGAATACTTTGTGAAAGTATCCGTGAAGAGGGAAACAGCACAGAAAGGATAGGAGAAACCAAACTTCAAAAGAGGGGACTACACAGGCATGAGGCAATTCCTGTATGAGGTAAAGTGGGAAAGAGAACTAGAGGAGAAGACAGTGGATGAGATGCTGGAGTATGTGGCTGGAAAGTGCAGGGAGGCAGTGGAGAAATTCGTACCCAGGAGGAAAAGAAATAATGGAAGAAGAGAGTGAGCCTCTGGTTTACCAGAGGTGTAGAAAGAGCAAAGCTAAACGTGTTAGAGCATGGAAAAAGTATAGAAGACAAAGAGCTAAGGTAAACAAGGAGTTGTCTGACAAAGTGGCTCCTGGAGTTTAACCCCAGCAAGTGCAAATTGCGAAGTTTATGGAAGGGCAAAGAAGACCACGGATGGAGTACAGGCTCAGGGGACAGTGGCTGCCAACCTCGCTATACCAAATATTTCAACCGAGGCACACGTCATCAAAATAACTGCTGCAGCAAATGAGCATCTGGCAAATCTAAGAATAGCTTTTCGACATCTAAGTAAGGAGTCATCCACGGTACTGTACACTGTATACATCAGGCCCATATTGGAGTATGCAGCTCCGGTATGGAACCCACACCTAGTCAAGCATGTCAAGAAATTGGAGAAAGTGCAGATGTTTGCAAAGAGACTAGTCCTGGAGCTAAGGGATGTCCTATGAGAAGAGGTTAAGAGAAATCAGCCTGATAACACCAGAAAACAGAAGGAATAGGGGTGAAATAAAAGTGTGCCAAATGCTGAGAGGAATTGGCAGGGTGAATAGGGACATATTGTCTGAGAGATGGGAAACAGGGACGCAATGGCACAGCTGGAAGTTGAAAATTCAGATGAGTCATAAGGAAGTTAGTATTTCATTAGCCTTAGAATGGTCAAGTGGAAGGATTTAGTGAAATGGTAGAGGCAGGGGTCCAGACAAAGCTTTAAGAAGAGGTATGATAAGGCTCTCGAAGCAAGGAGAGGGTTAACGTAGTAGCAACGAATAGGCGGGGCTAGGAGCTGTGAATCGACCCTGCAACCAAATGTAGGTGAGTACTTATAGCTGAGTACACACACACGCACACACACAGGAGAGGTTTGTACCCAACGGCAACAGAAATAATGAGAAGGCCAGGACGAGCCCTTAGTTCACCCAAAGGTGTAGAGAAGCTAAAACCAAGTGCGCTAGAGAATAGGGGTATAGAAGGTAAAGGACCCAGGAGAAAAGGAGAGTAGTTAAAGAGCCAGAAATGAATATGCACAGGTAAGGAGGGAGGCCCAACGACAATACGAAAATGACATAGCAGTGAAAACCAAGTCCAACCCGACGCTGTTGTACAATCACATCGGGAAGTAAACAACAGTCAAGGACGAGGTAATCAGGGTGAGGAAGGAAGGAGTGGAGCTTACAAGAAACGACCTAGAAGCATGTGAGGAGCTCAACATGAGATTTAAAGAGGTATTCACAGTGGAGACAGAAAGGACTCCAGAAAGACGGAGAGGTGGGGTACACCATCAAGTGCTGGACACGATACATAAAACCGAGAAGGTGAAGAGGCTAAGCGAACTAGATAACTCAAAGGCGATGGGGCCGGATCAAGTCTCTCCATGTGCACCTAGAAAGGAAAGAGCTTATCAACGACAACCAGCACGGATTCAGAGATGAGAAATCCTGTGTCACAAACTTACTGGAGTTCTGTGACAAGGTGACAGTAGTAAGACAAGAGAGAGAGGGGTGTGTAGATTGCTTTTTCTTGGATTGTAAGAAGGCTTTTGACACGGTTTCAAACAAGAGATTAGTACAAAAGCTGGAGGGCCAGACAGGTATAACAGAGAAGGCACTGCAATGTATCAGAGAATACATGAAGGGAAGGCATCAGCGAGTCATGGCATGTGGTATCAGAGTGGGCGCCTGTGACGAGCGGGGTTCCACAAGGGTCAGTCCTAGGACAGTGCTGTTTCTGGTATATGTGAATGACGTGATGGAAGGAATAGACTCAGAAGTGTCCCTGTTAGTAGACGATGTGAGGAGGAGGATAAGGCAGGACTACAGAGGGATCTGGACAGTCTGCAGGCCTGGTCCAGCAACTGGCTCTTGTAGTTCAACCCCACCAAGTGCAAAGTCATGAAGATCGGAGAAAAACAAGACTGCAGACAGAGTGCAGTCTAGGGGGCCAAAGACTACAAACTTCACTCAAAGAAAAGGATCTTGAGGTGTATATAATATCGAGCATGTCTCCTGAGGCGCACAAAAACCAAATAACTGCTGTAACATAGGGGCGACTAGCGAACCTAAGAATAGCATTCCGACATCTCAGTAAGGAGTCGATCCGGACCGTGTACGTCAGGCCCATATTAGAGTATGCAGCTCCAGTCTGGAACCCACACCTGGCCAAGCATGTCAGGATATTAGAGAAAGTGCAAAGGTTTGCAGCGAAACTATTCCCGGAGCTAAGGGGCATGTCCTACGAGGAGAGGCTAAGGGAACCTGACCTGACGACGCTGAAGAACAGGCGGAATGGGAGGAGGGCATAATAACGAGATATAAAATACTGAGAGGAATCGACAAGGTGGACAAAGACAGGATGTTTCAGAGATGAGACAGCAACAAAAAGGTCATAACTGGAAGTTGAAGACTCAGATGAGTCACAGGGATGTTAGGAAGTGTTTCTTCAGTCATAGAGTTGTCAGGAAGTGAAATAGTCTGGAAAGTGAGGTAGTGGAGACAAGTACCTTACACAGCTTTAAAAAGAGGTATGATAAAGCTCATGGAGCAGGGAGAGAGTTGGCCTTATTACGACCAGTCAGAAGGTGGGGCCAGGAGTTATGATTCGACCCCTGCAACCACAGTTAGGTGAGTGTACACACACACACCTTGATACCTCCAAGGCAATGGGACCGGACATCTTCCCATAGGTCCTTAGAGAGGGAGCAGAAGTGCTGTATGTACTACTAACCACAATCTTCAACACATCCCTTGAAATTGGGCAACTTCATGAGGTATGGAAGACTGGAAATGTACTTCGCATTTTTAAAAAAGGAGAAAGAAAAGAGACACTAAACTATAGACCAGTGTCACTGAAGTGTATAGTATGCAAAGTCATGGAGAAGATTATGAGGAGGAGAGTGGGGGAGCACCTGGAACGGAATGAGAGTATAAACGACAACCAGCACGGATTCATGGGAGGCAAATCCTGTGTCACAAACCTTCTGGAGTTTTATGATAAAGTAACAGAAGACACGAGAGAGAGGGGTGGGTTGATTGCATTTTCTTGGACTGCAAGAAGGCCTTCGACACAGTTCCTCACAAGAGATTAGTGCAGAAGCTAGAGGATCAAGCGCGTATATCAGGAAGGGCACTGGAATGGATCAGAGAATACCTGACATGGAGGCAACGATGAGTCATTGTACGTGATGTATCACAGTGGTCGGTCCTAGGACCAGTGCTATTTTTGGTATATGTGAATGACATGATGGAAGGGATAGACTCTGAAGTGTCCCTTTTCTCAGATGATATGAAGTTAATGAGAATTAAATCAGTTGAGGATCAAGCAGGACTTCAAAGAGACCTGGACAGGCTGGACACCTGGTCCAGCAACTGGCTTCTCGAATTTAACCCCGCCAAATGCAAAGTCATGAAGATCGGGGAAGGGCAAAGAAGATCGCAGACAGAGTATAGACTAGGTGGCCAAAGTCTGCAGACCGTGCTCAAGGAGAAAGATCTTGGGGTGAGTATAACACCGAGCACGTCTCCGGAAGCACACATCAACCAGATAACTGCTGCAGCATATGGGCGCCTGGGAAAACCTGAGAATAGCGTTCCAATACCTTAATAAGGAATTGTTCAAGACACTGTACACCGTGTACATCAGGCCCATACTGGAGTATGCAGCACCAGTTTGGAACCCACGCCAGGTCAAGCACGTCAAGAAATTAGAGAACGTGCAAAGGTTTGCGACAAGGTTAGTTCCAGAGCTAAGGGGAATGTCCTATGAAGAAAGGTTAAGGGAAATCGGCCTGTCGACACTGGAGGACAGGAGAGTTAGAGGAGACATGATAACAACATACAAAATTCTGCGTGGAATAGACAAGGTGGACACAAAAACAAGGGGTCACACTTGGTAGTTGAAGACTCCTGTAGTCAAAGGGATGTTAGGAAGTATTTCTTCAGTCACAGAGTAGTCAGGAAGTGAAATAGTCTAGCAAGTGATGTAGTGGAGGCAGGAACCATACATAGCTTTAAGACGAGGTATGATGAAGCTCATGGAGCAGGGAGAGAGAGGACCTAGTAGCGTTTAGTGAAGAGGCGGGGCCAGGAGCTGAGTCTCTACCCTTGCAACCATAATTAGGTGAGTGCGCACACACACACACACACACTGCAGCAAAACTTGTGCAAAGTCGCATGTGATATTAACTTCATGACGCAGCTCCTCTTTCCTCCCCTCCCCTCCCTTTCCACCTCCATTCAACCCCTCCCATCGACCCTTCCCTAACCCATTCAGGCATCAGCACGAACCACAACCTAGCTAAGGTACACTAGAGTTAGGGGGCGCAGGCTGAGGCATAGCGGGGAGGGGGAGGTCCGGGAAGAGAGGGGATGAAAGGAAGAAGATAAGGGAAGGGAAGGGAAGGTAAGGTTCGAATGATTGATTTATTGAAACAGGGAAAGAGAAAGAAACGGAAGAATAAGAAAAGGAATTGCTAGGAGAGAGAGAAGTCCTAGAGTTCTGTTACCCTTCATTATATAATATTTACAGAGTGGCACCAAAGTCTAGCTGTTTTCCTGTTATATTCCATCGCACAGGATGGGTTTCGTATATCAACTAATGAAATCTTTCAGCCTGAGCTGGGAGACTTCAGTAGACCGATAAGGATTTCCAACACTTTTCTACAGATTCATTAACTACGCCAGCTTCAAAGATTGTGTTTCAACTTAAAGGGAAGAGAAAGAGGGAATAGAGATGGGAGTCTAATTAGAAAAGACATGCGGGACCGAGTGTGGGGAGAGTTTAAACAAAGACACCGTGAGAAACCTGTTCACTGAACTCGTATTGACTTCCTAAGAGACGAGCCTCTCTAAGTAAGTATTAAAAATAAATTATTCAGGTACAGAGATTTGCCGCCAGGTTAATGTATGTTTACCACCAGGATTTTTTTTTACATGCTAATTATTCCATCCAGTGTTGTTGATAGTCGCTTTGTATTGTTGTTTCACAGATGGGCTTAATATTAGATAATATCTTAGCAGCGTGTTCTGTGAACTGAAAACACAAATTCTGTGAAGAAGACTAATCGATTTTGATTTCAAATCTTTGCAGCAGTGTAGAACGAGAGGAGACATGAACAGTTGATCTTGACATACAAAATATACAAGTCTTAGAAGAAAGTGGACCAAGATAGATTATTTACCAAGGATGGGACCAGGATGAGCGACAGGGAAGTAGAAAACTTAAATGAAATAGAGGAGGAAACAGCATAGATTAGAATCTGTCACGAGTTCAAAAGTTTTTTCATCAGAGAATGATCAAGAGGAAAAAAAAAGTCGGCCTCAAAAGCTCGATCTTAACATTTAAAAAACTCAGCAAGATAAATCCTCACGAAGACACGCACACCAGTGAAATATGAATATTTTTATCTAATTTTTAAAAGAAATGGCGCATTCTTTATCTTGCCAATCTTATTCATTTCGCTTTTTTCAGTGTTGCAGAGGTTCATTCATTTTCGTGGACGGGAATGCAGAACTCGCATGAGAACTGCCAGGTAACACGCACAGCCCTGCCGCTAGTGTGAGCAGTGCTGTTGACAAGGTCGTGGATTTCCCAACCTATCTTCCTGTCGTACCACCTTCCCTGGGTACCTAACACAAATGGGGTGCATAACGTAGGTGGTAGCGCATCTCTTTTTTCACCAGGAAAGCGGAAAGTGCCTTCTGACGCAGATTTTTTTTTTTCAGGTGATCTTTAAGCAATTACTAGTGTACAGGTGTTGGGTATCGGCGATGAAAATAACGTTGATTTACCGGTGCTGTACACTTGTGGCTAAGGAACTGCTGGCTTACCGGTGCTATGTACCCATTGGTAAGCATCCTTTGGCGTACAAGTGCTAGGTTTACCAACCAGTGAATATTACGAAGTGTACAGTTCACAAAGAGATTACAAGGTTTTACTGAATATTCACCGAGAGGTGTTTCTGTGTAATTACAGAAACAGGTGTGATTCAGTGTATATTACAAAAACAGGTGTGTTTAAATTTGTATGCACAGATTTTATTTTAATACCTATTTAATTAGTGCTCACATGCAACGTGCGTTTAACATCCCTCACGTAAAGAACAATAAGGCACAATACCCTGACTGGAACAATACACAAATAACCCGCACATACGAGAAATATACTTAGGATGTTTCAGTCCGGCTTGAACCATTAACTAGTCACATACTAGCACACAAAGGAAAGGGAACCAGGGACGGGACAAAAAGAGGAAGAAGGAAGGAACTTGAGATAATAGTCGTAGAGGTAATGCTGGTAGTGGAAGAAGTAATACTAGTTGTAGGTAGTGGTAGTGGCACAAGAGAAAGTAGAGTGAAGCGAGGCAATAGTAGCAGTAGAAGTAGTAGTAGAGGAAGTCTAAGGACAAAAAAAGAGCACTGCAGGAGAGCTACTGAAAAAAATTACCTTAATATTACCGCAGCAAGTGGGTCACGTCACAGGGAAAACACGAATGCTCTACATAGTGATAAGAGAAAGAACGATTTAGCATGAAGGAAGTGAACCTGTACGACCCATTTCTGGTCTAGTCGTCATTTCCGATAATAAAAATGAAGCGAAAAGGTGAAACGCACAAGAAAGATTAGAGTAAGGGCTCCCTCAACACAGAAAGTAAATAAGGCACACAATGAGGGGTATGATACAGTATTGTTAAGACATTTCATCCACCAGGGACTTTAAAATCCACTTGCATTTCTCAGTTTTACACCTTATATATACATGTGCGTCTTTTCTCTCCCGGTGTTTTGGATGAGACCCACTGTTTGGGCGGAATGTTATCAGTAAAAGTATTACACTGCATTTCTGTCTCTCCGTCAATTTCTCCTATAAGGTTTTCAGCACATATCTCAATATACGTTATTTAGGCTAAATTGTCTTCTATTAGCAAATGCTGCGCCCCCAGAATGAGGCCCAGTGTATATTTCATGTATATTATCTTTCATATGATTTTATATTGCTGATATTCTCAGTATCAGCTAAACTGAAAATATGTTGCTTTATATTATTTGACTTAGTTATGTCATTAGGTAGGATGTAATATTTACACTTTCTTTGTTCATTGTTCGAGAGTGTTATGGCTGTCCGTATTGGCAAACTACCTTATTAACTACCACCTTGCTTGTTAGTGTCAGGCTGTACCTCGCACCGTCCTGAAGTAGCCATGAGAGAATCACGTGAACGCACCTGAGCTTGGAGACTGGCCTCCCTTGCTCGCTCTCTCCTCTGCTAGTCCTGGTTCGACCAACACCCCTCTCTCTCCATCTCTCTTGTCTCTGGCTGTTTGTTCATTATTTAGATTGTTTTGGTAGTGCATGGTTTCGGTGGTGAGTCGAAACATACTTCTCGTAACTCTGTGTAACTGTTCACAGAGAATAGTTCAGACTTGGTGATTTTTGACGTTTTACTGAAGTTGTGTCGTACTGACACACAGTTAACCCAGGTCCTAAGCTATAGCTTCTGACTTGTTTTGTCTGGTATCTACGCACTGTCGTAGTCGGGGATTTGGTTATGCAGAACCTAGGTTCAGTATTATGGGAACTATATGCCTTTTATGGAGGATCTGCTGCAGGTCCACAGTTAGGTTCGTTATTTTGTCTCCATGTTCCTGCCGCTGTGCTGCTGCTTGTTGTATTGCTGTTCGGCGAATCGTTCGTCTTACTGTTCAAGCAAGCTATTCTGATTGCCTAGTTGGTCAAGAAGTTAGATTATTTGAAGACGTTTAGTCAGTCACTGTTTGAGTCGAGTTGTCTTATTGAGACATACCGAACAACTTTGAACACACACACACATTCTCACACATTTTCTTGTATATACTAGTATTGTTATAATTGCTGACAACGTACCAGACGCTACTTTAAGATTCATAAAGATATAAATTATGCCTTCAGCACTATACTACTACGAGAGAAGTGTAGGAGCTTATATCCTAAGTTATATCAAATTGATTAACTTTGATTTTGTCCACCTAGTCAACTTTGTGAATAAACATCTCAATTTTTATTTCTTTAGTTAGTATCCTATCAGTTGCAATCCTAAAGCACTTTTAAACTTATTGTAATTCTAATGGATAACTGAACCAGTATACTGACTACTGTTTACAAAAACCCAGAAACAGGCTGAATGCTAGAGGGGCAAACCTTCTAGTATTTTCTGGAGATGTCTATAATTTATAGATATCGCGTTTTTTTATAACAGCAAATTAAACAATAATTTGTCAAAGCGACAATAAATGAAATATAAGATAACGGAAATGAAAAGTTGTGAAGCGCGAAATGAAAAGGGGGACTGACCAAGGCTTCAAAAACAGTTACCCATATTTGAGTATCATAGTAAATCAATATTATTAAGGTGGATTTCACAACAGTAGGTACGACAAGACCAAGGTGGTTGAGAACAACTGTACCAGGACCAAGGTGGTTGAGAACAACTGTACCAGGACCAAGGTGGTTGAGAACAACTGTACCAGGACCAAGGTGGTTGAGAACAACTGTACCAGGACCAAGGTGGTTGAGAACAACTGTACCAGGACCGGGGTGGTTGAGAACAATGTACCAGGACCAAGGTGGTTGAGAACAATGTACCAGGACCAAGGTGGTTGAGAACAACTGTACCAGGACCAAGGTGGTTGAGAACAATGTACCAGGACCAAGGTGGTTGAGAACAACTGTACCAGGACCGGGGTGGTTGAGAACAATGTACCAGGACCAAGGTGGTTGAGAACAACTGTACCAGGACCAAGGTGGTTGAGAACAACTGTACCAGGACCAAGGTGGTTGAGAACAACTGTACCAGGACCGGGGTGGTTGAGAACAATGTACCAGGACCAAGGTGGTTGAGAACAATGTACCAGGACCAAGGTGGTTGAGAACAACTGTACCAGGACCAAGGTGGTTGAGAACAATGTACCAGGACCAAGGTGGTTGAGAACAACTGTACCAGGACCGGGGTGGTTGAGAACAATGTACCAGGACCAAGGTGGTTGAGAACAACTGTACCAGGACCAAGGTGGTTGAGAACAACTGTACCAGGACCAAGGTGGTTGAGAACAACTGTACCAGGACCAAGGTGGTTGAGAACAACTGTACCAGGACCGGGGTGGTTGAGAACAATGTACCAGGACCAAGGTGGTTGAGAACAATGTACCAGGACCAAGGTGGTTGAGAACAACTGTACCAGGACCGGGGTGGTTGAGAACAATGTACCAGGACCAAGGTGGTTGAGAACAATGTACCAGGACCAAGGTGGTTGAGAACAACTGTACCAGGACCGGGGTGGTTGAGAACAATGTACCAGGACCAAGGTGGTTGAGAACAATGTACCAGGACCAAGGTGGTTGAGAACAACTGTACCAGGACCGGGGTGGTTGAGAACAATGTACCAGGACCAAGGTGGTTGAGAACAATGTACCAGGACCAAGGTGGTTGAGAACAACTGTACCAGGACCGGGGTGGTTGAGAACAATGTACCAGGACCAAGGTGGTTGAGAACAACTGTACCAGGACCAAGGTGGTTGAGAACAATGTACCAGGACCGAGGTGGTTGAGAACAACTGTACCAGGACCGAGGTGGTTGAGAACAACTGTACCAGGACCAAGGTGGTTGAGAACAACTGTACCAGGACCAAGGTGGTTGAGAACAACTGTACCAGGACCAAGGTGGTTGAGAACAATGTACCAGGACCGAGGTGGTTGAGAACAACTGTACCAGGACCGAGGTGGTTGAGAACAACTGTACCAGGACCAAGGTGGTTGAGAACAACTGTACCAGGACCAAGGTGGTTGAGAACAACTGTACCAGGACCGGGGTGGTTGAGAACAACTGTACCAGGACCAAGGTGGTTGAGAACAACTGTACCAGGACCAAGGTGGTTGAGAACAACTGTACCAGGACCAAGGTGGTTGAGAACAACTGTACCAGGACCAAGGTGGTTGAGAACAACTGTACCAGGACCAAGGTGGTTGAGAACAACTGTACCAGGACCAAGGTGGTTGAGAACAACTGTACCAGGACCAAGGTGGTTGAGAACAACTGTACCAGGACCAAGGTGGTTGAGAACAACTGTACCAGGACCAAGGTGGTTGAGAACAACTGTACCAGGACCAAGGTGGTTGAGAACAATGTACCAGGACCAAGGTGGTTGAGAACAACTGTACCAGGACCGAGGTGGTTGAGAACAACTGTACCAGGACCAAGGTGGTTGAGAACAACTGTACCAGGACCAAGGTGGTTGAGAACAACTGTACCAGGACCAAGGTGGTTGAGAACAACTGTACCAGGACCAGGGTGGTTGAGAACAACTGTACCAGGACCAAGGTGGTTGAGAACAACTGTACCAGGACCAAGGTGGTTGAGAACAACTGTACCAGGACCAAGGTGGTTGAGAACAACTGTACCAGGACCAAGGTGGTTGAGAACAACTGTACCAGGACCAAGGTGGTTGAGAACAACTGTACCAGGACCAAGGTGGTTGAGAACAACTGTACCAGGACCAAGGTGGTTGAGAACAACTGTACCAGGACCAGGGTGGTTGAGAACAACTGTACCAGGACCAGGGTGGTTGAGAACAACTGTACCAGGACCAGGGTGGTTGAGAACAACTGTACCAGGATCAAGGTGGTTGAGAATAACTGTACCAGGATCAAGGTGGGAGAGAGCTACTATACCAGGACTAAGGTGGAAGTCTGAGGCAGCTACGGTGAAAAGCTCAGTTCCACAAGGCACAGTACTCGCTCTCATCCTATTCCTCATCGAAGACACCGCAAGACTCCAAGCGGACATCAACCAAATCTTCAAATGGGCCACTCAAAACAATATGAAATTCAATGAAGAGAAATTTCAACTACTCAGATATGAAAAACTTGAGGAAATAAAAAATGGATCAGAGTGTACAACAAATTCTAACCATACAATAGAGCGAAAAAGTAATGTGAAGGACCTGGGAGTGATAATGTCAGAGGAAAAAATGATAGGATGGATAATGAGAACCTTTAAAACTAGGGACGCCAAGCCCATGATGTTTCTCTTCAAATCGCTTGTTCTCTCTAGGCTGGAATACTACTGTATACTAACTGCCCCCTTCAAGGCAGGCGAATTTGCCGACCTGGAAAGTGTACAAAGAACTTTCACGGCACTCATAAGTTCGATAAAGCACCTAAATTACTGGGAATGGTTGAAGTCCCTTGATTTGTATTTCCTGGAACGCAGGCGAGATAGATGCATGATAATATACACTTGGAAATTCTTAGAGGGATTAGTACTAAACTTGCACACGAAAATCACTCCCTATGAAAGCAAAAGATTCGGCAGGAGATGCAACATTTTCCCAGTGAAAAGCAGGGACGCAACGAGTACACTAAGAGACAACAATAAGTGTCAGGGGCCCAAGACTGTTCAACTGCCTCCCAGCATACATAAGGAGGATTACCAATAGATCCCTAGCTGTCTTCAAGAAGTCGCTGGGCAGGCACCTAAAGTTAGTACCTGACCAACCGGGCTATGGTTCGTACGTCAGTTTGCGTGCGGCCAACAGTAACAGCCTGGTTGATCAGACCATGATCCACCACGAGGCCTGGTCTCAAACCGGGCCGCGGGGGGGTTGACCCTAGAAATCCTCTCCAGGTATAGTCCAGGTATACCAGGACCAAGATGGTAGAGAACAACTGCATCAGTACACAATCCGAACACAGGAGAGAGAAGCTTATGACGACGTTTCGGTCCTACTTGGACCATTTACAAGTCACATTAACACAGGAGGTGAGGGAGCAAGTATATATATGGAAGATGGGGAGAGGGATAGGGAAGAGACAAAGTGAGGAAGAAGGAAGTGGAGAAGTAACGGTAGATGTGGGAGAACCTTGCCTGTCAAGGTTACTTTCCGACACAGTAAATGTAAAACAGAAAGTTACTTAACTTCTGTGAACAGCTGAGACTTCTTGCCCCCTCAAGGAAGGTTCCTTGATGTTGGTGAGGGGCTCTTGATTTAGGGAATTGGATCTGTGCTCCAGTTCCCCGAATTAAGCCTGAATGCCTTCCACATCCCCCCCCCCCAGGCGCTGTATAATCCTCCGGGTTTAGCGCTTCCCCCTTGATTATAATAATAATCAGACTTCTTGCAGCCACAGGTCAAGGAGTCTCCTTCGATTAAGCTAAGGTAGTCCCACATATGATCTGTGGAATGGTGAGTAACTTAATTAAAATTTGCCCCAGAGGAACGTATATATCAAGCGTTTTACATTTGACGAAAAATGTGATGAGTACTCACTGTTGTTGGGCGTAACACCCGTGTGTCACGAGGTCTTTTGATAACCCCAATCCAAATCCCATATCTACCTATTAGCTGCAGTTAACGTAAGGCAGTATGAGTATGATGGAACTTACCTGGATATTGTAACTTACCCAATATTCCCTAGCTTGTTGTAGGGGAGGTGCAATGACCCCGGGAATGATATCTTGAGCGCTGCTAATCCATACGTCGCCGCCTTAATATAAGAACATAAGAACATAACGAAGGAACACTGCAGCAGGCCTACTGGCCCATGTGAGGCAAGTCCAAGTCTCCTACCGGCTTAAACCAATGCACCCAACCTAGTCAGGTCAGGTCACACTGACTTAAGGGAGGAACACGGCAACCGACCTGGTAGCACAAGCTATCAGGTCCAACTCACACCCACCCACATCCACTCATGTATTTATCCAACCTATTTTTAAAGCTACACAACGTTCTGGCCTCTATAACTGTACTCGGGAGTTTGTTCCACTCATCCACAACTCTATTACCAAACCAGTACTTTCCTATATCCTTCCTGAATCTGAATTTTTCCAACTTAAAACCATTGCTGCGAGTCCTATCTAGGCTAGATATTTTCAGCACACTATTTACATCCCCTTTATTTATTCCTGTCTTCCATTTATACACCTCAATCATATCCCCCCTAATTCTACGTCTTTCTAGAGAGTGCAGATTCAGGGCCCTTAGTCTATCCTCATAGGGAAGGTTTCTGATACATGGGATCAACTTTGTCATCCTCCTCTGTACATTTTCCAGAGAATTTATATCCATTCTGTAATACGGTGACCAAAACTGTGCAGCATAATCTAAATGAGGCCTAACCAAGGATGTATAGAGTTGAAGAACAACCTGAGGACTCCTATTATTTATGCTTCTTGATATGAAGCCAAGGATTCTATTAGCTTTATTGCGAACACTTATGCACTGTAGTCTTGGTTTCAGATTACTGCTAACCAGAACTCCTAAATCTTTTTCGCAATCCGTAATATTAAGATCTACATTATTTAGTTTATATGTGGCATGGTTGTTGTCCTGTCCAACATTTAGAACTTTGCATTTGTCTATATTAAACTGCATCTGCCACTTCTCCGACCACTGCATCAGTCTATTCAAATCTTCCTGGAGTGCTCGAATGTCCTCGTCAGAATGAATTCGACGGCCTATTTTGGTGTCATCGGCAAACTTGCCGATGTCGCTCTTTATGCCCTCATCTATGTCGTTTATGTAGATTGTGAACAGCAGGGGGCCCAACACCGACCCCTGTGGAACACCGCTCGTGACGCTTCCCCACTTTGATTTCTCCCCATTTATGCAAACTCTCTGCTGCCTATTTGTCAACCATGCCTCTATCCAGGAAAAAATTTCTCCTCCTATTCCATGTGCTTTAATTTTCCTCAATAGTCTCTGATGTGGGACCCTGTCAAAAGCCTTACTGAAGTCCATATACACAATATCATATTCATTACCATGATCTACCTCCTCAAATACCTTAGTGAAAAAAGTTAATAAATTCGTAAGGCAGGAACGCCCCTTTGTAAAACTATGCTGAGATTCGTTGATTAATTTATGCTTTTCAAGGTGGTTACGAACTGCCTCGGCAATTATTGATTCCATAAATTTTCCCACTATGGAGGTTAGGCTTATTGGTCTATAGTTCGAAGCTAAGGACCTGTCACCTGTTTTGAAAATAGGTATCACATTTGCCATTTTCCACTTATCTGGCACCATGCCAGTTTGTAGTGATATGTTGAAAAGATTAGCCAAAGGTGTGCTAAGCTCCTCTTTACATTCCTTTAGAACCCTTGCATACAGTTCATCAGGGCCTGGGGATTTGTTAGGTTTTAATTTATCTATTTGCCTAAGAACCATGTCACTTGTGACTCTAATCGTGCACAGTTTATTATCGTCCTGTTCTACATAATTTATCATTACTGGAATATCGCTGGTATCCTCCTGTGTAAAAACTGAGAGGAAGTATGTGTTAAAAATTCTACACATTTCCTTATCACTGTCAGTGAGCTGACCCGAGGAACTTTTGAGTGGGCCCATCTTGTCCCTGATCTTACTTCTGTATACCTGAAAGAATCCTTTTGGGTTAGTCTTCGATTCTCTTGCAACTTTAACCTCATAATCTCTTTTTGCTTTTCTAATTCCCTTTTTTATTTCTCTCTTTAACTGAATATATCGATTTCTTAATTGCCCCTCTCCTCTTTTGATTTGCCTATATATGCCTCTCTTTTGACCAATCAGATATTTTAATCTATTGTTCATCCATTTAGGATCATTTTTGTTTGATCTGATTTCCCTATTTGGAACATAATTTGACTGAGCAGCTAGAACTATGCCCTGGAAAGCATCATATCGGCAACAATCACCACCTACCTGACCCTTAGTCAGGTCATTCCAGTTCAGCCCACCTAAGTAATTTTTCAGTCCTATGAAATCAGCCAAGCGAAAGTCAGGGACGGAGACTTGATTGCCATTATTAGGGAAATTCCATGTTATATTAAAACTGAGTGATTTGTGATCACTTTCCCCAAGCTCATCATTAACCTCAAGATTATTAATTAGTGTTTCCCTACTGGCAAGAACCAAGTCAAGGAGGTTATTTCCCCTAGTTGGCTCTGTCACAAACTGTTTTAAAAAGCAATCCTGGATCGTATCAAGAAAGTCACCTGACTCTAAATTTCCTGTCAAATTGCTCCAGTCAATCTGTCTATAGTTGAAATCTCCCATTAGCACAACATTTTCGTATGTAGATGCCTTACGAATTTCGTCCCATAAAAGTTTACTGCACTCCCTATCAAGATTTGGGGCCCTGTAAATCACACCCAAAATTAGTTTTTCTCGGCCCTCGAGAAGCTGTAACCAAACAGATTCAGTGGCTGACGCTTCTAATTTAATATCTTGTCTAACACAACAATTTAAATTGTCTCTGACATACATCGCTACTCCACCACCTTTCCTGTTGACCCTGTCAGTGTGGAATAATTTATAGCCTTGTATGTGACATTCAGAGGGCATCTCTCTATCTTTCAGATTGAGCCAGGTCTCTGTTATAGCAATAATATCTATATTTCCTGCACTTGCAATTAATCTTAGCTCATCTATCTTATTTCTTACACTCCTGCTATTAGTATAGTAAACCTTAAGGGAGCTAGTCCCTTGCTGCCCTCTGCTGTCCCCCTTTGTTTGCTGACCTGATCTATTGTCTTTATTTATAACTTCATGCTGAATGCCTTTTATACATTTACTGTTTCCAACCTTAGTGTTGCAACCTGCTTGTTTCCCACACACACCCATACCTCTATCTTCCACCAGTTTAAAATCATAGGCATTTCACCAATGGCCTTATCAATCGAGTCTGCAAGTGCTACCACCCCTGCCCCAGAGAGATGTACCCCATCCATTGCATACATATCATGTTTGCCATAAAAGTTGTTCCAGTTGTCAATGAATGGGATTGCAAGTTCCTTGCAGTATCTGTCTAGCCAGCAATTTACACCAATTGCCCTAGACAACCATTCATTTCCTACTCCCCTTCTAGGCAAGATGCTACATATGATTGGGATCCCTCCCTTAGACTTAATGAAATCTATAGCTGACCTGTACTTATCTAGCAGCTCTTCTCTCCTACCCTTCCCAATATCATTTCCACCAGCACTGAGACAGATAATGGGCTTGTTCCCATTACCTGACATGATATTATCCAGCCTGTTGACAATGTCCCCAACACCAGCTCCAGGGAAGCACACTCTATCTCTCATCTTCTTATTCCTATTACAAAAAGCACGGTCAATATATCTTACCTGAGAGTCACCAACCACAAGAATGCGCTTACCTCCATTAGCAGGGGCAGTAGTACCCTTACCTTCACTGGCCACTGAAGTACATTCATCCTGAAGAACAGAGAAGCGATTTCCTACCTTCAGATCTTCACTCTTAACTTTCCTTACTCTGATGCGCCTCCCATTACTGTGAACCACTCGCCACTTGTAGCAGGTGCTGGGCTGCACCTCACTGCTGGTAGCCGTTGCTACCTCCCCCACTACAGCCTCCTCACAGCGAGAGAGAGACTGCACCTCACTGCTAGAAGCCTCATTCCCCACAACTCCAGCCACCTCACACTCTCTCCCAGACCCATTGAGGTGGACCTTCAGCCTCCTAATCTCCTCCTGGAGAAGCAAGACCTCCTCCTTCAACTCTCCAACCTCAATATTTAAAACACTGCAGAAGCAAGCGATGCTTTGTAACCGTCCACGCTAATCTTTATACACGGTAGAGAGATTTTCTCCCAGTGTTGCTTACACCTGAGTGCACACCGTGAAAACGTGTTAAAACACATTTTATCGTGATTTATACCGTGGATCACTACACTCGTGCTTGTACCATTTACACTAGTTAAATTTCTTAGTGGAGATTGATAGTATTTCAGACTTTACCACATAAATTCACTATTGTCTTTGTTTTCAGCGGGAGATTTTGTGACGTATTCACGCTCTGAGTCTCAATCTAACCTTGTGCCCTGCGTAGTGCCCTCAGTTCCTCGTACCCTTAAAAGAAATGTTGACTTCAGCTTTATAGACCTTCCTGCTAGACATTGCAAGAGAGTTTAACACAAGAGGTCTGTTTCCTTGTTTAGCAGTGGGCTAATAGTCATATCCCTGACCTGTAGACCAAGTGGGGTGCAGGTTTTCCCGTATGTAGTCCAAGTGGGGCGCAGGTTTTCCCGTATGTAGTCCAAGTGGGGCGCAGGTTTTCCCGTATGTAGTCCAAGTGGGGCGCAGGTTTTCCCTTTTGTAGTCCAAGTGGGGCGCAGGTTTTCCTGGTGTGGGGAAAGCAATTACTCTAGGATTAACCTCATTGTGCAGTTGCTCAGAAATTCTAGCAAGGGGAGAGGCGTGCCTGGTGACGTGGGAGCAAGGAAATCGTAGTCCCTTCCGAGAGGACTGAGGGGGCTGATAGTTACCCCTCTCCTTTAAAACTAGAGATTTTTTTCCACAATAGAGGTAATGCTGGTAGTGGAAGCAGTAGTAGCAGAAGTAGAGGCAGTAGTGGTAGTGGTACAAGATACAGAAAGGGGAGTAAAGCGAGGCAATAGTAGTCAAAGAATTGGAGTAAGTCTAAGGACAAGAAAAAGAAGCACTGCAGAAGAGGTAATGGTCCCTCCAAGGGTGGTACCCAAAACACAGGAGGAAAAAACTGAAGGACAGAACACACCTAGACAGCAGAAAGGAAGACAAAGAAAAAATTGGAAAATAGAAGAGGTAGAGAGAGGAGGAGAAAAGTTCAAGGTATTGTGCCTTTTTGTTCTTCTAGCTGCACAAGATCAAGGTAGTGGAGAACAACTGCACCAGAACCAAGGTGTTGGAAAATTATTTTAGAGATTAGAGTATGGTTAGACTGGTGGTGAACAAGTGACATTCAGCCTTAATGAACCTCGTGTGGCCGATTGGCTTTAAATCGCAGTAACCAACAAAGCAGTGTTGTTAGGTAAGACACATATGCAACAGTTAGGTATCTTTATTATGAAACGTTTCGCCTACACAGTAGGCTTCTTCAGTCAAGTACAGAAAAGTTGATAGAAGCAGAAGATACTTGAAGACGATGTAATCAGTCCATCACCCTTAAAGTTTTGAGGTGGTCAGTCCCTCAGTCTGGAGAAGAGCATTGTTCCATAGTATGAAACAATATGGAGAAGAAGTGACAGGATGGAGCTTTTTATAGCGCCAAGAGGTGAGAGGTAGTCCACTAGGAGAGGTAAGAACTCAGAAGTTGAGAGGTCAGGTCCCTCAGGGCTCTTGATCCAATGAATTAAAGGTGCTCTCTTCCCTGAATCGAACGTGACATCCTCTTGGTTCCAAAATGCTGTATGATCAGTTGGTGGTTGACGCTTCCAGCTTAATATAAATTACTTTTAGCGTAAATAGTGACTGTATTTCAGTGGAAGTGTTTTTGCACCATCTGTGGTGCTTCCCGTTCTCGTTAAGCACCATCTGTGGTGATTCCTGTTCTCGTTAAGCACCATCTGTGGTGATTCCTGTTCTCGTTAAGCACCATCTGTGGTGATTCCTGTTCTCGTTAAGCACCATCTGTGGTGCTTCGTGATCTCTTCAGGCACTATCTGTGGTGCTTCCCGCTCTCGTTAAGCACCATCTGTGGTGATTCCTGTTCTCGTTAAGCACCATCTGTGGTGCTTCCCGTTTTCGTTAAGCACCATCTGTGGTGATTCCTGTTCTTAAGCACCATCTGTGGTGATTCCTGTTCTTAAGCACCATCTGTGGTGCTTCCCGTTCTCTTCAGGCACCATCTGTGGTGCTTCCCGTTCTAGTTAAGCACTATCTGTGGTGATTCCTGTTCTTGTTAAGCACCATCTGTGGTGCTTCCCGTTCTCTTCAGGCACCATCTGTGGTCCTTCCTGTTCTCTTCAGGCACCATCTGTGGTGCTTCCCGTTCTCTTCAGGCACCATCTGTGGTGCTTCCCGTTCTCTTCAGGCACCATCTGTGGTGCTTCCCGTTCTCTTCAGGCACCATCTGTGGTGCTTCCCGTTCTCTTCAGGCACCATCTGTGGTGCTTCCCGTTCTCGTTAAGCACCATCTGTGGTGATTCCTGTTCTCGTTAAGCACCATCTTTGGTGCTTCCCGTTCACTTCAGGCACCATCTGTGGTGCTTCCTGTGCGCTTCATGCACCATCTGTGGTGCTTCCCGTTCTCTTTAGGAAACCATCTGTGGTCGTTTATGTTCTCTTCAGGCACCATCTGTGGTGCTTCGTGTTCTCTTCAGGCACCATCTGTCGTCCTTCGTGGTGCTTCGTGCTCTCTTCAGGCACCATCTGTGGTGCTTCGTGTTCTCTTCAGACACCATCTGTGGTGCTTCGTGTTCTCTTCAGGCACCATCTGTGGTGCTTCGTGTTCTCTTCAGGCACCATCTGTGGTGCTTCGTGTTCTCTTCAGGCACCATCTGTGGTGCTTCGTGTTCTCTTCAGGCACCATCTGTGGTGCTTCGTGTTCTCTTTAGGCACCATCTGTGGTGCTTCGTGTTCTCTTCAGGCACCATCTGTGGTGCTTCGTGTTCTTTCAGGCACCATCTGTGGTGCTTCGTGTTCTCTTCAGGCACCATCTGTGGTGCTTCGTGTTCTCTTCAGGCACCATCTGTGGTGCTTCGTGTTCTCTTCAGGCACCATCTGTGATGCTTCGTGTTCTCATCAGGCACCATCTGTGGTGCTTCGTGTTCTCTTCAGGCACCATCTGTGGTGCTTCGTGTTCTCTTCAGGTACCATCTGTGGTGCTTCGTGTTCTCTTCAGGCACCATCTGTGGTGCTTCGTGTTCTCTTCAGGCACCATCTGTGGTGCTTCCCGTTCTCGTTAAGCACCATCTGTGGTGATTCCTGTTCTTGTTAAGCACCATCTGTGGTGCTTCCCGTTCTCTTCAGGCACCATCTGTGGTCCTTCCTGTTCTCTTCAGGCAACATCTGTGGTGCTTCCCGTTCTTTTCAGGCACCATCTGTGGTGCTTCCCGTTCTCTTCAGGCACCATCTGTGGTGCTTCGTGTTCTCTTCAGGCACCATCTGTCGTCCTTCGTGTTCTCTTCAGGCACCATCTGTAGTGCTTCGTGTTCTCTTCAGGCACCATCTGTAGTGCTTCGTGTTCTCTTCAGACACCATCTGTGGTGCTTCGTGTTCTCTTCAGGCACCATCTGTGGTGCTTCGTGTTCTCTTCAGGCGCCATCTGTGGTGCTTCGTGTTCTCTTCAGGCACCATCTGTGGTGCTTCGTGTTCTCTTCAGGCACCATCTGTGGTGCTTCGTGTTCTCTTCAGGCACCATCTGTTGTGCTTCGTGTTCTCTTCAGGCACTATCTGTGGTGCTTCGTGTTCTCTTCAGACACCATCTGTGGTGCTTCGTGTTCTCTTCAGGCACCATCTGTGGTGCTTCGTGTTCTCTCCAGGCACCATTGTGGTGCTTCGTGTTCTCTTCAGGCACCATCTGTGGTGCTTCGTGTTCTCTTCAGGCACCATCTGTGGTGCTTCGTGTTCTCTTCAGGCACCATCTGTGGTGCTTCGTGTTCTCTTCAGGTACCATCTGTGGTGCTTCGTGTTCTCTTCAGGCACCATCTGTGGTGCTTCGTGTTCTCTTCAGGCAACATCTGTGGTGCTTCGTGTTCTCTTCAGGCAACATCTGTGGTGCTTCGTGTTCTCTTCAGGCAACATCTGTGGTGCTTCGTGTTCTCTTCAGGCAACATCTGTGGTGCTTCGTGTTCTCTTCAGGCAACATCTGTGGTGCTTTGTGTTCTCTTCAGGCAACATGTGGTGCTTTGTGTTCTCTTCAGGCAACATCTGTGGTGCTTCGTGTTCTCTTCAGGCAACATCTGTGGTGCTTCGTGTTCTCTTCAGGCAACATCTGTGGTGCTTCGTGTTCTCTTCAGGCAACATCTGTGGTGCTTCGTGTTCTCTTCAGGCAACATCTGTGGTGCTTCGTGTTCTCTTCAGGCAACATCTGTGGTGCTTCGTGTTCTCTTCAGGCAACATCTGTGGTGCTTCGTGTTCTCTTCAGGCAACATCTGTGGTGCTTCGTGTTCTCTTCAGGCAACATCTGTGGTGCTTCGTGTTCTCTTCAGGCAACATCTGTGGTGCTTCGTGTTCTCTTCAGGCAACATCTGTGGTGCTTCGTGTTCTCTTCAGGCAACATCTGTGGTGCTTCGTGTTCTCTTCAGGCAACATCTGTGGTGCTTCGTGTTCTCTTCAGGCAACATCTGTGGTGCTTCCTGTTATATTACAAACTGTTCTCTAATCATATTATTATTAGTAGTTTTAAAATCATGCGTTAAACCGTTGTGGGCCATTTGAAGTACAAGAAAAGTTTTTTGTACACTGTAATTTTGTCTCGAAAGGTAGTGCACAGTGCACCAGTCTAGAGAACACAGGTGCACGTGAACACAACAGTGCACCAGTCTAGAGAACACAGGTGCACGTGAACACAACAGTGCACCATTATAGAGAACACAGGTGCACGTGAACACAGTACACCATTATTATTATAATCAAGGGGGAGAACTAAACCCATAGGATTATGCAGCGCCTGGGGGAGGGGATGTGGAAGGTATTCAGGCTTAATTCAGGGAAATGGAGCACAGATCCAATTCCCTAGATCAAAAGCCCCTCACCAACGTCAAGGAACCTTCCTTGAGGGGACACAGTACACAGTATAGAGAACACAGGTGCATGTGAACAAAACAGTACACCAGTATAGAGAACACAGGTGCACGTGAACACAACAGTACACCAGTATAGAGAACACAGGTACACGTGAACACAACAGTACACCAGTATAGAGAATACAGGTGCACGTGAACACAACAGTGCACCAGTATAGAGAACAGGTGCATGTGTGTGAAGGCTTACTCAGCCCTGTAACAACTTCAGTCAGTATTACTAAGGCTGGCTCCTCCTCAGGAAAATTAATGCATAGAAAAAGAACAAAAACTGACAAACATAAACACTTTATTATTTAGAAAATATGAAATATAAAACACTTAAATATGAAATATTGATCCTACATTAAAGAAAATGAAAAATATAAATATCTGAATTCAACGCTTATATATATAAAACTTGGATGTCTGGTGTTGGTGACACTGTGTGTTGTTGAAATCGTAGCCATTGCTGATGATGTGGGGGGGGGGGGTCGCAGGTGTTGGTGACAACCCACCTGCTCGTTCTTCACAGAGTCTATAGCCGTAAAATAATCTATCCAGATGACAGGAAAGCAGGTTCTTTACCGCTGCAATGATGAGGGGTTACGTCCTGCAACTTCATACAAGTGCACAGGTAAGTAGATAAAACATGGGACGTCTCAGGACGTTAGTCCGTCTCCTTCAATTCTACTCGTTGGTTGGCAGGTGACCCATTCTGTCATTCCAAGCTGGAAAAAGGCAGGTTACCCACTGCTTAAGAAATCACTCTCCATGATAAGTACAATACCTAAAAGATGTGGTGATTATTAAGACATTTAACAGAGCAAGACTGAAAGGACTAAGTTTATTGGTCAAAAGTGAAGCTTTCAACCAATAAGTCCACTAGATTATGAGCAGGCATGTACTTACAGTAGTGCTGGGAGCTGTGAGTCTGAGTGATTACTGTTTGGCCGGAGCCCCACACGTCACCTTTCGGGGGGGGGGGAAGAGGGAGGGGAAGGGATAGTGGGAGCTAGACTGACCCTACCTTAACAAGCAGCCGGCAATCAAACTATCACTTTCGGGGAGGGGGAAAAAGGGGGGGAATAGCGGGAGCTGGACTTACCCTACCTTAACAAGTAGCCGGCAATGAAACTATTGTTACTATATACTCCCTCGCTACTCCTATCTATTGAACTTTTCCCTCACACTCCCCTATACCAAGACTTATAGTCAAGGAGTATAAGAAGAATAGGCGAGGAAAAATTTCTAACACGTGGAAGTCGCGTAAGACAAATCTACTGACTGTCACGACTTAACCAGTCAGAGAAATAATTGGATGAACCATTGATATACACTATATGGAACTTAAAAGCTTGGAGAGCCAATGTCCACCTCAAGAGGCGACTGTTGGTTCCCTTAAAAGTTTCTAGGTATATCAAAGGTTTGTGATCCGTTTCTAAAATGAATTATTTTCCCAGTAGATAAAATTTAAGCTTGGAGATTCCCCACACAAGAGCCAAACATTCCTTTTCTATGGTGGAGTATCTCGTTTCTGCATGAGGGAAGTTTTAGATTTAATAAATATACAGGATCTAGGAGTGTGTGTATTTTGTGCAGTAAGCACCTGACACCTATTGCAAGAACTATACTTCTTTGTAACCTGAGAATACATGCTTGGCCAAAAAAAGTGTGCTTGAGTTTATGCCACGTCTTACGATGGGCCAAGTGTTTGGTCACTGGCAAATCATGAGCCATTTGAAGAACAGTCTCTCGACATGGTTTAGGAACAACAAGGAGGGAATAATCTATCACTGAAGAATGAGATTTAAATACAGATTTATATAAGATACCATTAATATATTCAAACTTATGAGATACGTATCTCCCGTGGATAACTTTGTTGTTAAAAGCTTGATTATGACAATCCCGAAGTGAAGGGCAATTGCGCTGTATATTGACAAAGTCATCCTTGGACATAAAATCTGGGAAAATAAAAGGACTTACGGTGGGAAAAGAGAAGGTAGGAGAAACCGGGGTTATGGTCTGAGCCCTAGTCAAGACATTGAGAGTGCCGGAGGCAATACCCTTACTTTCACCCAACGAGTGGACAGGTGATTCTGCTACCTCACTATCGAGAACAGTATCATCTGCTTCCACCCCCAAATGAACAGTACGAGACAATGCAGCTTCCTGTGCGGAATTGTTAAGGGGATTATTTAACTTGCAAGGAAGAGGAGCTGGAAAACTTAGATCCACGGGTGGTGACGAAAGATCCGCCTCTGAAGGAAGAACGGCACCTTTAATGTTACCCACTATTACAGAACAAGTAATTGGGGCTAGTACCGCATTAGTCCAACCGGTGAACCATTTAGTTTTCAAGTAACAACGTATTGTAGGGAAAGTATTTTCACGACCCAAGTAATCTGAAAGAATAGAGGACACACGAGAGGTTTTAAAGTAAGGGAACAGTTTGTCCGAAATTACGATGCACATACATCCAGTGTCACGTAATATATCTGAGACTTTTATACCATTAACTGCTTCAGAACAGAAGGGTGCTTGGTCATTACCGTCAACAAAACATCTTCCAACTTTCTCTATTTTCTTGGAAGGACAATCTGGACGTTTATGTCCGATACCACCACACCGATGACATGTTGGTATAATAGCTGGTGACTTTGCTTCTACTGTATTCTTCTTAATCTTTGGTTCAGGTGAACCATTGCCCTTAAGGTTCGATCCCTTTAGGTCTTTATAGGAATTGTGAGCCTCAGCATACAAGTCAGCAGCCTCAGCAACTTCCTCAGCTTTAATCAGGTTACGTTCTCTGATGAATGTTCTTATCTGGTGGGGAAGAGCTGTCAGGAACTGGTCAGCAACCATGAAGTCTCTAAGAGATTCACAACTGTGATCAATTCCTGAACTCTCTATCCAAAAGTCGAACAAACGAGTGTTACTTGTAACTGCTGAAAGTTTTGGCCATGCTGTAAGGTGGCATACCTGAAATCTTTCCTGTAAGAATTGGTGGTTTTTTTATATGCTTTAAGGATTGCCTTCTTCAGTAGGTTATAATTACATATGATATCCTGTGACAAAGTTGCATATTCAAAGCTGTACCAGAAAATAACATTCCTAACCTGGTAGCCCAGGTGTCAGCAGGCCATTCACAGAGGGTAGCAGTATTTTCAAACCTGATAATGTATGAAGTAATATCTTCACCCTCTGTGAAGGGAGGTAAATTAGGTGTTGGAATATGTGCACTAGCTGCATGATTTTCAATTACTCCTTCCTCTAATTGTTGTTGTGTAAGAGTTAACTTTTTATTCTCTAATTCAAGGCGAGCTTTTTCGGGCTCGCGAGCTTTTTCTCTCTCTCTTAACTCAAGTTCTTTAGCTTTTTCCTCAACTTCTCTATCCTTTGCTCTTTCCTCAAGTTCTCTTAATTTAACTTGTTCCTCACATACTTTAGCTTGTTCCTCACGTACTCTAGCTCTCTCCTCACGATCAAGTCTATCACGCTCCTTTTTGTCTTCTCTCTAACTGTCTATCTTGGTTTTCTCTTTCGATTCTCTCTCTTTCCTTTTTCTCTTCTCTTTCGATTCTCTCTCTCTCCTTTTCCTCTTTTCTTTCCCCTTCTGTCTCTCTTCTCTCTCAATTCTCTCTCTTTCAATTCTTTCCTGGATCTTAGCACTAATGAAAGATTCTAAATTTTTCCCTGTTATTCCTAACTTCCAGCGTTCATCCAGAACTGGTATTCCTCCATACTTGCAAGAATAGCTTGAACTACCAGGGGAAAAATGAAACGGGTATCAAAGAAAATGGAGGGTTCAATTCCTGCTCCGCTCAAACTGTAAATAAACCAGAGGGCTCGATCCCTGCTTCAATTAAACAATATGTATTAATGAAAACGAAGGGTTCTATGCTGTCTCCGAGCAAACAGTAAGTAGAATGGGATCCCTTGACCATCTAATCTTCTCACCAACAAATCTTGAGTGCCCTACGACAGTTCCCTTGATATAATAAAGAGCTCAATGAAACAAATTGTCACTGGAAAATCTCGGGTCCCTAGAGTCTAATCCTCCAAAGCGTTTCAAGCTCACACAAAAATAGGTGGCAGAATTAACTAGTATTCCTGCCTTGACTTGACTTACAATAAATTGATTATTATTATTATAATCAAAAAGAAGCGCTAAGCCACAAGGACTATACAGCACTGCTACAATAAATTGAGACTATAACAATCGCCAAATCTTTTAAATACCTGTACTGTAGTCCTACCATAGAGAATTACTCATGGCTGGTGGTAACCGTCTGTGGTATGCAGCGTTGAAGTCCAATGGTAGATTCATGATGGAGTTGAATCTTGATTCAGTCGAGCGAATCCTGGCAAGGTCGCCACTTGTGAAGGCTTACTCAGCCCTGTAACAACTTCAGTCAGTATTACTAAGGCTGGCTCCTCCTCAGGAAAATTAATGCATAGAAAAAGAACAAAAACTGACAAACATAAAACACTTTATTATTTTGAAAATATAAAATATAAGACACTTAAATATGAAATATTGATCCTACATTAAAGAAAATGAAAATGAAAAATATAAATGATACCTGAATTCAACGCTAATATATATGAAACATGGGTGTCTGGTGTTGGTGCCACTGTGTGTTGTTGAAATCGTAGCCGTTGCTGATGATGTGGGGGGGGGGGAGGTCGCAGGTTTTGGTGACAAACCACCTGCTCTTTCTTCACAGAGTCTATAGCCATAAAATAATCTATCCAGATGACAGGAAAGCAGGTTCTTTACCGCTGCAGTGATGAGGGGTTACGTCCTGCAACTTCATACAAGTGCACAGGTAAGTAGTTGAAACATGGGACGTCAAAGGACGTTAGTCCGTCTAATTCAATTCTACTCGTTGGTTGGCAGGTGACCCATTCTGTCATTCCAAGCTGGAAAGACAGGTTACCCACTGCTTAAGAAATCACTCTCCATGATAAGTACAATACCTAAAAGACATGGTGATTATTAAGTCATTTAACAGAGCAAGACTGAAAGGACTAAGTTTATTATTGATCAAAAGTGAAGCTTTCAACCAATAAGTCCACTAGAATATGAGCAGGCATGTACCTACAGTAGTGCTGGGAGCTGTGATTACTGTTTGGCCGGAGCCCCACACTTCACCTTTCGGGGGGGGGGGGGACGAGGGCGGGGAAGGGATAGCGGGAGCTAGACTGACCCTACCTTAACAAGCAGCCGGCAATCAAACTATTGTTACTATATACTCCCTCGCTACTCCTATCTATTGAACTTTTCCCTCACAACGTGACACAACAGTGGACCAGTATAGAGAACACAGGTGCACGTGAACACAACAGTACGCCAGTATAGAGAACACAGGTGCACGTGAACACAACAGTACACCAGTATAGAGAACACAGGTGCAAGTGAACACAACAGTACACCAGTATAGAGAACACAGGTGCACGTGACACAGCAGTGCACCAGTATAGAGAACACAGGTGCACGTGAACACAACAGTACACCAGTATAGAGAACGCAGGTGCACAGCAATACACCAGTCTAGAGAACATAGGTGCACGTGAAAACAACAGTGCACCAGTAAAGAGAACACAGGTGCACGTAATCTCAACAGTGCAATAGTATAGAGAACACAGGTGCACGTGAACACAACAGTGCACCAGTATAGAGAACACAGGTGCACGTGAACACAACAATACACCAGTATAGAGAACACAGGTGCACGTGAACACAACAGTACACCAGTATAGAGAACAGGTGCACGTGAACACAACAGTACACCAGTATACAGAACATAGGTGCACGTGAACAGAACAGTACACCAGTATAGAGAACACCGGTGCACGTGAACACAACAGTACACCAGTATAGAGAACACAGGTGCACGTGAACACAACAGTACACCAGTATAGAGAACACAGGTGCACGTAAACACAACAGTGCACCAGTATAGAGAACAAGTGCACGTGAACACAACAGTACACCAGTATAGAGAACACAGGTGCACGTGAACACAACAGTACACCAGTATAGAGAAAACAGGTGCACGTGAACACAACAGTGCACCAGTATAGAGACAGGTGCACGTGAACACAACAGTACACCAGTATAGAGAACACAGGTGCACGTGAACACAACAGTACACCAGTATAGAGAACACAGGTGCACGTGAACACAACAGTGCACCAGTATATAGAACACAGGTGCACGTGAACACAACAGTACACCAGTATAGAGAACACAGGTGCACGTGAACACAGTGCACCAGTATAGAGAACACAGGTGCACGTGAACACAACAGTGCACCAGTATAGAGAACACAGGTGCACGTGAACACAACAGTACACCAGTACAGAGAACACAGGTGCACGTGAACACAACAGTACACCAGTATAGAGAACACAGGTGCACGTGAACACAGTGCACCAGTATAAAGAACACAGGTGCACGTGAACACAACAGTGCACCAGTATAGAGAACACAGGTGCACGTGAACACAACAGTACACCAGTATAGAGAACACAGGTGCACGTGAACACAACAGTACACCAGTATAGAGAACACAGGTGCACGTGAACACAACAGTACACCAGTATAGAGAACACAGGTGCACGTGAACACAACAGTGCACCAGTATATAGAACACAGGTGCACGTGAACACAATAGTGCACCAGTATAGAGAACACAGATGCACGTGAACACAATAGTGCACCAGTATAGAGAACACAGATGCACGTGAACACAACAGTGCACTAGTATAGAGAACACAGATGCACGTGAACACAGTGCACTAGTATAGAGAACACAGGTGCACGTGAACACAACAGTGCACCAGTATAGAGAACACAGGTGCACGTGAACACAACAGTACACCAGTATAGAAAACACAGGTGCACGTGAACACCACAGTACACCAGTATAGAGAACACAGGTGCACGTGAACACAACAGTACACCAGTATAGAGAACACAAGTGCACGTGAACACAACAGTACACCAGTATAGAGAAGGTTTGTCACTGTTTTGCTCTCCATTATGAATATCATCATCAACAACATCTTCATCATTAAGATAATCCTCGTCCTTAACATTATCACCACCACCGTTATGGTAATTGTGTGTTCACATTCACCCGTGTTAATGGTGATTGTTAGTGTCGTAGTCGTGAGTCAGTAATCTCAGTGTTGTCAGCTGCTGACATTGTCAGCAAAGTAATCATGAGTCAGTAGTCTCAGTGATATCAGCTGTTGACATCATCTTATTGATCATTCGTTGGCTTAATTAAGCAGGATTCGCTTCAGTGCGGTTGCTACCGTTGTTGTGTTTCAGTATACTAATAACACAGTATAATTATGCCTAGTTAATAAACAGCAACAGCAGCAACATAACATTTATAATATATTACAGATGGTATACCGACAAGTTGGTAAGACATATGTTCAATACTTACTGTATGTATCTGTTATACCTGCGCAGGAGACTTCATCAGTGGGACACACAAATGAATATCTATCCTGGAAACAGTCGGCATTGTGTACCACGACTCACGAAATCGTAATAACATGATTGAAAACAAACCACGGTACGGGTGGGGCTTGAACTCGCGGCAGGTGAGCCTGGATGGAAATAAATCGTATAAATTACCGACACACTGAAAATGTAAACACATAAGCAGTATAATGTGATTATTGACATCGTGACTTGATAATGCCCACTGTGTGGGCGAAACGTTGTCAATAAAGGATCACATTATACTGCTTATGTGTTTACATTTCCAGGTGAGTTTTACGACTCGCTTGCCGCGAGTTCAGTTCCCACCCGTACGGTGGTTTTTCATTGTATGCCATTTATACACAAGAATCTTGTCTGACACAGGAACACCAAGGTACCTCGGTACAAGAGGTCTTCAGCAACTTGTTTGCTAGCAGTGTTTAGCATAACGCACTTTCACTAGTGGCCCCAACTCACCTGTGACCTCATCTTCAAGGTGATTCACTTGACCTTCCGGCTCCAGTATATGTATAAGTCTCTGTCATCATGTTTCTGTTTTAAGCTAAGCGAGTGGCTAAATTAGCCTCCGTCAAGGCTGAAGGACTGATTACATACAACTGCGTCTCCACTTAGTTTACTGTCTTCAGGAGTGTAATTCATCTCGCTACTCGACTGATGAAGCCTGCAGCACAGACGAAACACTTCGTCATTATACAAGAAAGAAGGGACAGGGAAATGGTATGGTGATACCGACAAGATGTAGAGAAAGACACTTATGTACAGTTTATGACATTTATTAAAGGAAACGTTTCGCCACGAGTGACTTCTTCAGTCCTAATAGACAGTTAACTAAGAAAACGAGTATATATAGTGGAAGTAGTCATGTGAAATGTCGCGTGGGTAGCACTAGTAGTAGTAATAGTAGTTGTAGTAGTAGTTGTGGAGAGACGGGTTGGATTGGAGAAGGACCTGTCAGAATTATGTTACGGCGGTGTTCATTCTGGAGACCGGTGTAACATGATGGCCCATGTCAACTTGCCTAGCATGACCCATGATGCTAGGCAAGTCCAAGTCACACCCACTCAAGAAGGAAGGAGCACTGCTGCAGGCCTACTGGTCCAAGCTGGTCAGATCCATCTCACACCCACTCATGTATTTGTCTAACCTATTTTTAAAACTCGCACAACGTTTTAGCTTGAATATAAATACTACTTAAGTGTTCTAAATGTATCTTATACACCAATAATAATAATAATAATTGAAGTTTAACCAACATTCACAGCATTAATAAGAATTCCAACCATAATATTAGATGAGTTTTGAATGTTAATTGGATACTTCATATTGACTTGTAGAGCCCAATACTTGTATTTCAAGTCATCTGACGTGGAGTGAACCATGAGTGGAGTGTCTGGCCATCAACTGAAGTCACTTCATCAATCTAAAACCTTCTGAACTTATATATTTTTTTCCATTTCCTTCATCCGCATGTTCAATCAAGAGAGGAAGGAAGGAAGGAAGGAAGGGGCTGCCTTCACTTCTGTAAAGAAATTTTTAAAACTCATATTTTAGTTCCATCTTAATGTCATGTAAAAATAGTTCCTTCGAAATACTGATGCTTATGATGAACAGGCAGACACTGCTGCGCGGTCAGCAGTATATGACCTACCAATTTCCTATCGAGGTGTTCCATTTCTAGACTATTTTGCTGCAATAGCTACCCACCTTCGCACCCGTTGGCAACAACGTTGGTCAACTCTGCTCGGTAACAAACTTCATTCTATTAAACCGAGCATAGGTTACTGGCCGTCTTCTTGTCATCAGTGCCGAGGTTGGGAGACCACTCTCTCCCGCCTTCGCATTGGCCACACTCGTCTTACTCATGGGTATCTCATGGAGAGGCACCCTGTTCCTCTCTGTGAGCAGTGTCAAGTTCCAGTATCGATTAGCCACATTCTGTTAGACTGCCCTCTCTATCAACGAGCACGCAGAATTTACCTCCAACGTCGTCTTCGTTCTCCTACTCTCTCTTTACCTTCCCTTCTTGCTGATGGACCCTCCTTTAATCCTGACTCTCTCATTGACTTCTTGACAACGACTGATTTACTCCACAAACTCTGATGATACTTTTCACACTCCCCTCAGCCCTTTCTGGTTCAGTCTCTTGCTGCCCTTTACCCTTTCACCATCCACTGCCCCGCTGTTATCCATAACCTGTTGCTCATCCATCTCCCTTTTGCCACCTGATGCCCTCGCTTCCTTCCTGCCCTGCAGCGCTGTATAGTCCTTGTGGCTTAGCGCTTCTTTTTGATTATAATAATAATAATGATGCTTATGTATTCCTGGGGACTACTGTTGTTTATGTATTCCTGGGGACTACTGTTGTTTATGTATTCCTGGGGACTACTGTTGTTTATGTATTCCTGGGGACTACTGTTGTTTATGTATTCCTGGGGACTACTGTTGTTTATGTATTCCTAGGGACTACTGTTGTTTATGTATTCCTGGGGACTACTGTTGTTTATGTATTCCTAGGGACTACTGTTGTTTATGTATTCCTAGGGACTACTGTTGTTTATGTATTCCTGGGGACTACTGTTGTTTATGTATTCCTGGGGACTACTGTTGTTTATGTATTCCTGGGGACTACTGTTGTTTATGTATTCCTGGGGACTAGTATTGTTTATGTATTCCTGGGGACTACTGTTGTTTATGTATTCCTGGGGACTAGTATTGTTTATGTATTCCTGGGTCTACTAATGTGTGAGTAATCCTGGGGACTACTAATTGTGAGTATTCCTGGGACTACTAATGTTTTCCTGGAACTACTAATTGTGAGTATTCCTGGGACTACTAATGTATTCCTGGGACTACTAATAGTGAGTATTCCTGGGACTACTAATTGTGAGTATTCCTGGGACTACTAATGTGTGAGAATTCCTGGGACTACTAATTGTGAGTATTCCTGGGACTAATGTGTGAGTATTCCTGGGACTACTAATTTCTGAGTATTGTAATAATGTTGGTAGAATTACCGACAATATGTAAAGTAAAAGGACACAAGTGCAACTAAAGCTCCTGGAGAGCGAAATGTTGCCACAATGAAATGTCACATTAGTTGAACTTGTGTCCTTTTACTCTCTGAGTATTCTTGAGGACTATAACATATAATTCCCATGCAGTATATCAGCAGAATTTAACTTCTCGGAATTTATCCAGTTGAAATATCTTAGTATTTGTGCTGATAACTCAAGTGCATAATTCACAAGAGTGTATAATTCACAAGAGAGTATAATTCACAAGAGAGTGTATAAATCACTAGGGACTGTATCCTCCTCATCATGCAGTCAGGAGCTGATGTGTTCACTAACTTATACTCCCTAAACATACGAATAAAAAATATTAGAATTTCAATATATTTCACATGTAAATGTATTACAAATGAGCCTTGCAGTCTGTTCCAAAGTTTTCCTCTAGGCACGACGATATGGGAAGTCCGTGTGGGTGTGTGTGTACGCTCACCTATTTGTAGTTGCAGGGGTTAATTCATAGCTCCTGGTCCCGGTTCTTCGCTAGTCGCTAGTAGGTCCACTGTCTCCCTTTGTGTGTGTGTGTTTATTACCGTTCCCCGAATGCACCTGTCGATAGATACTTGGCCTGTTTTGTGTGTTGATATTTCATGTGTGTGTATGAGTGAGCTGCCATCAAGATGGTTATTATTGTATCATCAAGATGGTGTATTATAGTACCATCAAGATGGTTATTATTGTACTATCAAGATGGTGTATTATAGTACCATCAAGATGGTTATTATTGTACCATCAAGATGGTGTATTATACTACCATCAAGATGATGTATTATTATACCATGAAGATGGTGTATTATAGTGTAATGTAGTACCATCAATATGGTGTATTTAGTTTACGTAATATATTTTCCGTCCTTGATGTATTTCCCGTGACGAGACGTGAGAGGCGATGATTTTCCAAAACATTAGAACATATTTTGTCACAATTTTTCCTGAATTATTTGGTTTTTGCATAGAGATCCACGTTGGCTTTAGTGACATCATCTGGCATGTCTGTGGTCATTGTTATTACCTATACGAAGCAGCTGTCGGAAGAGTGCCCTCTCTCCCTGCACACAGGATATAACCAATAAACCTCTGGCAGTCTTCAAGAGGGAATTGAACAAGTTCCTCAAATCAGTGCCTAACCAGCCGGACTGTGGTTCGTACCCTGGATTGCGTGTTGCGAGCAGTAACAGCCTTGATGATTAGGCTTTGATCCTCTAGGAGCCCTGGTCTGGGACTAGTCGGCGAGGGAATTGACACCCGGAAACATCTTTCAGGTATCCTTCAGGTAACACCATTGTTCGTGAAACACTCACTGCTGAACAAGATTTTACTGGAGCAACGTTCCTCTACGTTCTCTTCACTACCATTGAACTCGTTGTATTAATGTTGGTAGAATTACCGACAATATGTTAAGTAAAAGGACACAAGTGCAAACTTGTGTGACATTTTATTGTCACATAAGTTGCACTTTAGTTGTACTTGTGTCCTTTTACTTAACATCATTAAACTCGTTTATAAGGCATTACAGATTATATTCTGCAGTACTGTTAGAGAGAGAGTGTGTATGTATGTGTGTGTGTGTAAGAAATGCATTTAGCCCGGAGCGTAAATAGTTGTTGAATTTGCCAATGGTTTCCGGGTGATTGTCCAAATATATCTGGCTGACTCGTATGCTTGTGGGAGCCAGCAGTAGTTCAACTGGTAGAGCTGTGATACAGCTGAAGTTACACGCTGAGAAGTAATGGTGTTTGCGCTGTTACTAGAGTGGTGTTTGAGCCGAGATGAGAGTTATGCAGGAGCTGAAATCAAAATGGTGCTGGTACTAAGATGAAAGGGTTCGCGGCTCTGAGAGTTGTACTGGAGCTGAGATGAGTGTCGTTGAAACTGAAATGAGTGTTGAAACTGAGATGAGTGGCGTTGGAGCTAAGATGACAGATGTGTTGGAGTTTAGATGACAGGGGTATGCGAGCTTCTCTGAGAGTGGTATTGGAGCTGAGATGAGAGATGTGTTGAAGGTGTGGCTGAGTGCGGTGCTCTCGCTGGCTCACCTGTGTGGGACGTAGGAACAACGCTTGAGAGCTTGTTTTGTTAATTGTTTCAAAGATTAGTGTTGTGGCTGTCATGTCCGCAGGACAACCCTGAACGCTTCCACCTTTCCTTTCCCCTCCCTCCCAATATTCCTCTCTCCTTCCTTTTCACAATTCCTCCATAACTTCCTCCATTTCTTTCTCCCTCCTTCTCACCATTCATTTCTTCCTCTCACCATTCCTCTCTCCCTCTCTCATTCAAGTAATGGGAGTAATTTGTACCTCCGGAGTTTCTTTGGAGGGACTATTGACCGGAGCTTCTTCCTGCAGTTGTCGTGTTGGTCTCCTGACGCACGCCACCACTTGCCAGCCACGTGTACACACACACACACACACACACACACACACACACACACACACACACACACACACACACACACACACACACACACAACGACAACGACAACAAGCACATAAGAACATAAGAACATAAGAACGAAGGAACACTGCAGCAGGCCTACTGGCCCATGCGAGGCAGGTCCAAGTCTCCTACCGGCTTAAGCCAATGCACCCAACCTAGTCAGGTCAGGTCACATTGACTTAAGGGAGGAACACGGCAACCGACCTGTTAGCACAAGCTATCAGGTCTAACTCACACCCACCCACATCTACTCATGTATTTATCCAACCTATTTTTAAAGCTACACAACGTTCTGGCCTCTATAACGGTACTTGGGAGTTTGTTCCACTCATCCACAACTCTATTACCAAACCAGTACTTTCCTATATCCTTCCTGAATCTGAATTTTTCCAACTTAAAACCATTGCTGCGAGTCCTGTCTAGGCTAGATATTTTCAGCACACTATTTACATCCCCTTTATTTATTCCTGTCTTCCATTTATACACCTCAATCATATCCCCCCTAATTCTACGTCTTTCTAGAGAGTGCAGTTTCAGGGCCCTTAGTCTATCCTCATAGGGAAGGTTTCTGATACATGGGATCATCTTTGTCATCCTCCTTTGTACATTTTCCAGAGAATTTATATCCATTCTGTAATACGGTGACCAAAACTGTGCAGCATAATCTAAATGAGGCCTAACCAAGGATGTATAGAGTTGAAGAACAACCTGAGGACTCCTATTATTTATGCTTCTTGATATGAAGCCAAGGATTCTATTAGCTTTATTGCGAACACTTATGCACTGTTGTCTTGGTTTCAGATTACTGCTAACCAGAACTCCTAAATCTTTTTCGCAATCCGTAATATTAAGATCTACATTATTTAGTTTATATGTGGCATGGTTATTGTCCTGTCCAACATTTAGAACTTTGCATTTGTCTATATTAAACTGCATCTGCCACTTCTCCGACCACTGCATCAGTCTATTCAAATCTTCCTGGAGTGCTCTAATGTCCTCGTCAGAATGAATTCGACGGCCTATTTTGGTGTCATCGGCAAACTTGCCGATGTCGCTCTTTATGCCCTCATCTATGTCGTTTATGTAGATTGTGAACAGCAGGGGGCCCAACACTGACCCCTGTGGAACACCGCTCGTGACGCTTCCCCACTCTGATTTCTCCCCATTTATGCAAACTCTCTGCTGCCTATTTGTCAACCATGCCTCTATCCAGGAAAAAATTTCTCCTCCTATTCCATGTGCTTTAATTTTCCTCAATATTCCTCAATATTTCCTCATATTCATTACCATGATCTACCTCCTCAAATACCTTAGTGAAAAAAGTTAATAAATTCGTAAGGCAGGAACGCCCCTTTGTAAAACCATGCTGAGATTCGTTGATTAATTTATGCTTTTCAAGATGGCTACGAACTGCCTCGGCAATTATTGATTCCATAAATTTTCCCACTATGGAAGTTAGGCTTATTGGTCTATAGTTCGAAGATAAGGACCTGTCACCTGTTTTGAAAATAGGTATCACATTTGCCATTTTCCACTTATCTGGCACCATGCCAGTTTGTAGTGATATGTTGAAAAGATTAGCCAAAGGTGTGCTAAGCTCCTCTTTACATTCCTTTAGAACCCTTGCATACAGTTCATCAGGGCCTGGGGATTTGTTAGGTTTTAATTTATCTATTTGCCTAAGAACCATGTCACTTGTGACCCTAATAGTGCACAGTTTATTATCGTCCTGTTCTACATAATTTATCATTACTGGAATATCGCTGGTATCCTCCTGTGTAAAAACTGAGAGGAAGTATGTGTTAAAAATTCTACACATTTCCTTATCACTGTCAGTGAGCTGACCCGAGGAACTTTTGAGTGGGCCTATCTTGTCCCTGATCTTACTTCTGTATACCTGAAAGAATCCTTTTGGGTTAGTCTTCGATTCTTTTGCAACTTTAACCTCATAATCTCTTTTTGCTTTTCTAATTCCCTTTTTTATTTCTCTCTTTAACTGAATATATCGATTTCTTAATTGCCCCTCTCCTCTTTTGATTTGCCTATATATGCCTCTCTTTTGACCAATCAGATATTTTAATCTATTGTTCATCCATTTAGGATCATTTTTGTTTGATCTGATTTCCCTATTTGGAACATAATTTGACTGAGCAGCTAGAACTATGCCCTGGAAAGCATCATATCGGCAACCATCACCACCTACCTGACCCTTAATCAGGTCATTCCAGTTCAGCCCACCTAAGTAATTTTTCAGTCCTTTGAAATCAGCCAAGCGAAAGTCAGGGACGGAGACTTGATTGCCATTATTAGGGGAATTCCATGATATATTAAAACTGAGTGATTTGTGATCACTCTCCCCAAGCTCATCATTAACCTCAAGATTATTAATTAGTGTTTCCCTACTGGCAAGAACCAAGTCAAGGAGGTTATTTCCCCTAGTTGGCTCTGTCACAAACTGTTTTAAAAAACAATCCTGGATCGTATCAAGAAAGTCACCCGACTCTAAATTTCCTGTCAAATTGCTCCAGTCAATCTGTCTATAGTTGAAATCTCCCATTAGCACAACATTTTCGTATGTAGATGCCTTACGAATTTCGTCCCATAGAAGTTTACTGCACTCCCTATCAAGATTTGGGGCCCTGTAAATCACACCCAAAATTAGTTTTTCTCGGCCCTCGAGAAGCTGTAACCAAACAGATTCAGTGGCTGACGCTTCTAATTTAATATCTTGTCTAACACAACAATTTAAATTGTCTCTGACATACATCGCTACTCCACCACCTTTCCTGTTGACCCTGTCAGTGTGGAATAATTTATAGCCTTGTATGTGACATTCAGAGGGCATCTCTCTATCTTTCAGATTGAGCCAGGTCTCTGTTATAGCAATAATATCTATGTTTCCTGCACTTGCAATTAATCTTAGCTCATCTATCTTATTTCTAACACTCCTGCTATTAGTATAGTAAACCTTAAGGGAGCTAGTCCCTTGCTGCCCTCTGCTGTCCCCCTTTGTTTGCTGACCTGTTCTATTGTCTTTATTTATAACTTCATGCTGAATGCCTTTTATACATTTACTGTTTCCAACCCTAGTGTTGCAACCTGCTTGTTTCCCACACACACCCATACCTCTATCTTCCATCAGTTTAAAATCATAGGCATTTCACCAATGGCCTTCTCAATCGAGTCTGCAAGTGCTACCACCCCTGACCCAGAGAGATGTACCCCATCCCTTGCATACATATCATGTTTGCCATAAAAGTTGTTCCAGTTGTCAATGAATGGGATTCCAAGTTCCTTGCAGTATCTGTCTAGCCAGCAATTTACACCAATTGCCCTAGACAACCATTCATTTCCTACTCCCCTTCTAGGCAAGATGCTACATATGATTGGGATCCCTCCCTTAGACTTAATGAAATCTATAGCTGACCTGTACTTATCTAGCAGCTCTTCTCTCCTACCCTTCCCAATGTCATTTCCACCAGCACTGAGACAGATAATGGGCTTGTTCCCATTACCTGACATGATATTATCCAGCCTGTTGACAATGTCCCCAACACCAGCTCCAGGGAAGCACACTCTATCTCTCATCTTCTTATTCCTATTACAAAAAGCACGGTCAATATATCTTACCTGAGAGTCACCAACCACAAGAATGCGCTTACCTTCATTAGCAGGGGCAGTAGTACCCTTACCTTCACTGGCCACTGAAGTACATTCATCCTGGAGAACAGAGAAGCGATTTCCTACCTTCAGATCTTCACTCTTAACTTTCCTTATTCTGATGTGCCTCCCATTACTGTGAACAACTCGCCACTTGTAGCAGGTGCTGGGCTGCACCTCACTGCTGGTAGCCGTTGCTACCTCCCCAACTACAGCCTCCTTACAGCGAGAGACAGACTGCACCTCACTGCTAGAAGTCTCATTCCCCACAACTCCAGCCACCTCACACTCTCTCCCAGACCCATTGAGGTGGACCTTCAGCCTCCTAATCTCCTCCTGGAGAAGCAAGACCTCCTCCTTCAACTCTCCAACCTCAGTTTTTAAAACACTGCAGAAGCAAGCCATGCTTTGTAACCGTCCACGCTAATCCCCAAAGCAGCTCAGGGTCTGTGACCTCACGTGACGACTGACCACTGACGACTGACGTAGCACATATTCAGGGACGGGAAATCCTGTGTCACAGACCTACTGGAGTTCTATGACAAGGTGACAGCAGTAAGACAAGAGAGAGGGGGGTGGGTAGATTGCGTTTTCTTGGGCTGTAAGAAGGCTTTTGACACAGTTCCACACAAGAGATTAGTACAAAAGCTGGAGGACCAGGCAGGGATAACAGGGAAGGCACTACAATGGATCAGAGATTACTTGACAGGAAGGCATCAGGTCAAGGTATGCGACGAGGTGTCGGAGTGGGCGCCTGTGACGAGTGGGGATCCACAAGGGTCAGTCCTAGGGCTGGTGCTGTTTCTGGTATATGCGAATGACATGACGATAGGAATAGACTTAAATGTGTCTCTTTTTGCAGAAGATGTCAAGTTAATGAGGAGAATTCAATCGGAGGAGGACCAGGCAGACTACAATGGGATTTGGACAGGCTACAGGCCTGATCCAGCAAATGGCTCCTGGAGTTCAACGCCAAGTGCAAAGTCATGAAGATCGAGGAAAGGCAAGGAAGACCACAGATCAAATAAAGTCTAGGGGGCCAAAAACTACAAACCTCACTCAAGGTAACTAACACACACACACACACACACACACACACACTGCAAGACTGAAAGAAGGCTTTCGACACAGTTCCTCACAAGAGGTTAATGCAAAAGCTAGAGGATCAGGCACGCATAACAGGAAAGGCACAGCAATGGATTAGAGAATATCTAACAGGGAGGCAACAACGAGTTTATGGTACGTGATGAGGTGTCAGAGTGGGCGCCTGTGACGAGCGGGGTCCCACAGGGGTCAGTCCTAGGACCTGTGCTGTTTTTGGTCTATGTGAATACATAAAGGAAGGGATAGACTCAGAAGTGTCCCTGTTTGCAGATGGTGTGAAGTTAATGAGAAGAATTAAATCGGTCGAGGATCAGGCAGGACTACAAAGAGACCTAGACAGGCTACAAGCCTGGTCCACCAACTGGCGCCTTGAAGTTAACCCTGCCAAATGAAAAATCATGAAGATCGTGGAAGGGCAAAGAAAAACGCAGACAGAGTATAGTTTAGGTGGCCAAAGACTGCAGACTTCACTCAAGGAAAAAGATCTTTGGGTGAATATAAGACCGATAACATCTAATGAGGCCCACATCAGTCAGATAACTGTTGTAGCATACGGGGGTGTGGCAAACCTGAGAATAGCGTTCCGATAGCTCAGTAAGGAATCGTTCAAGACTCTGTACACCATATACATCAGGCCCATATTGAAGTATCCAGCAACAGTTTGGAATCCACACCTGGTCAAGCACTTCAAGAAATCAGAGAAAGTGCAAAGGTTTACAACAAAACTAATTCCAGAGCTTAGGGGGTTGTCCTACGAAGAAAGGTTAATTGCAATCGGCCTAACGACACTGGAGGACAGGAGGATCAGGGAAGACATGATAACGAAATATAAAATACTGCGAGGAATTGACAAGGTGGACAAAGACAGGATCATCCAGAGAGGGGACACAGAAACAAGGGGTCACAATTGGAAGTTGAAGACTCCTATGAGTCAAAGGTATGTTAGGAAGTATTTCTTCAGTCATAGAGTTGTCAGGAAGTGGAATAGCCTTGAAAGTGACGTAGTGGAATCAGGAACCATACATAGTTTTAAGACAAGGTTTGATAAAGCTCATGGAGCAGGGAAAGAAAGGACCTAGTAGCAATCAGTGAAGAGGCGGGGCCAGGTGCTATGACTCGACCCCTGCAACCACAAAGAGGTGAGCGCGCACACAGAGTACAGGGATATGATGCTGTAAAGGCAGGAAACAGGTACATGACGGCACAGCTGGAAGTTACACACACAAGTCACATGGATGTTAAAAAGTATTATTTTCAGCCTCAGAATGGTGTTGAATTGGAGCAATCTGGAAAACGAAGTGGTATAGCAGGATCCATACACAGCTATACGAATAGGAATAAGAAGAGGGGCTAGGCGCTAAAACTCGTCACCTACAAGCAAAAACAGGTGAGTGTATACACACGCTGCAACATTGAGCAGTCAAATTAAAATTCAGCTTCAGCAAATGCAAACCACAGAAGTGTCTGAGGGAAGAGGCACCACACTGTGCTAATACTTGAAAAAACAAAAACAGATAAAACAGGCTAGGAGTCAAATCTTCCATAAAAGTGTGTAAAAAAATAATAAATATAAACTCTAAAGAATAATAAAAAAAGCTTATCTGCCAGATTAGAGTAAGAAAAACCAGCATTAATGGGAAATCCTGTCTTACAAACCTGCACTGTTACGAAATTGGTTCAGAAACATAGCAAGAAAGGTAGGGCTGGGTGCACTGCATTTTCTTTTGGATTGCAAGAAAGCCTTTGAAACGAAATCTCGAAATAGAGTAATTCACAACCTAGAAGCATAAAGGAAAGTAGTGAAGTGGAACAGAGAATATCTTGAAATAGCGAGTTAAACAGTATCAGATGTGGGAGTGCTGAACGCTGCTGGCAGCTCCTGCGATTTCTAATTTACATTAATGATGAGACGAGGATCGAGCCTCATTAGTTTCTTTTTTGTCGATGTAAAATTGAGGAGAGAGATACAAACATGGAAGACTGTGAAAAGAATCCAGGCAAACGTGACTGTATTTATACCGTCATCTGGCAAGTGGCAACTGAAATTCAAACAGTAAACGCAATATCATGAAAATTGAGTATTAAAGAAAAAACAGGTACAGGAAAAAGGTAAATGGTATAGAAAAGGATAAGGGAGTCAACGACATTCTAAAATATATCGTAAGTGATACACAAATACCTTGTACCTCCAGCGGCAGATGAAAGGCTTAAAACCACTCTCAGAACAGCACTTATGAACCTGAGAAAAGTTAATAAAAATGCATTATACGACGTACATAAGTCTCCTGCAGCACGTGAAGAAACTTGAAAATGATCAAAGGATTGTAATGAAACTGGAATGAATTATGAAAGGAGAATAAAAGAAATAGGCGTAGCGACACTGAAGGAGAGCAGGGGTAGGCCTAATGGCACTGGAGAAGAAGAGGGATAGGCCTAACGGCACTGGAGGAGAGCAGGGTAGAAGCGAAGAAACTGTTGGAGAGGCAACGACCAAAGACAATGCGGCTCACGTGGACGCTAAATTCTCACATGAGCCACATGAACACTAGGAACTATTATTTTCTGTGTCAGGGAGATAGTGAAGATAGTAAGACAAACTGACTACACAGCTTCAAGAAAGGGTTCAGTATGGCAACCTTCCCCCCCCCCCTTCCCTTCCTCCCCAAAATTGTGGAGAAGCAATGTTTTATCCCGCGCGCACAACTCGGGAAGTACAAAATCGATGAACGCCCAAGAGGACTCAGGTACGTTTCCCGAGTTACCCTACAAACCTGCCAATTAAAAGTTGTCTGGGTGTTAGTAGGCTCTTGGTTGTCGCTTCTTGAAAGGGGTAAAGCAAACAAACGAACACACACACACACACACACACACACACACACACACACACACACACACCAGGAGCTTGGACTCGACCCCTGCAACCTCAACTAGGTGAGTGTACACACACTCGCGTAGTAACGCAAGCATCCAGGCGCACATAATGTGAAATTAATGTGGAAGACAACCGGGGAAGACAGGAATGGGCCTCATTACGGCGAAAAGAGTAGTCAGGAGAGTGCCTCCTTGAATTCAGCCCTGACATGTGCAAAATAATGATCATAAAAGAGGGAAGTAGAAGACCAGATGATACACAGGGAGAAAGATCTCGGGGCGAGTCAAATACTAGAAGTACATATCAGCCATGTAACCTCAGCAGCATATGAATAAATATCTGAGTTCAGTAAGGCAATCGGAGCCTTAACAAGTATTTATTTAGCACATTGTACACAACTTACGTTATGTCTGTCTTGGAGTACGAGGAGCCAGTACGAAACTCGTACTTGGTCAAGCAGTTGAAACTACTACCAAATATCCGAAGATTTGCAACAGAGTTGGTACCCGAACTGAGGGAATTAACTTAGAAATGGAACTTAAGAAACTTAACCTAACGAGTACAAGAGAAGAATACCAGGGAGAACATGATCACGACATAAAAAAATGCTGATGGGATAAAACAGCATTAAGAAGAACAGGCAACAGCATACATAATTTCAAGAGTATAATCATGCCCAGAGACCAGAAATTATTAAAGTCATTCGATAAGAGTTGAGAAGCTGGGCAGGAGCTATGAATAAGTCGACCCTTTTAATTCGAATTGGGTGAGTACAGTGTCGACAACTAGGTGAATACAAAAACAAATTCAAAATCCGTGTTTTCATGTGACAACATTGGCGACGGTGGCACACACATTGTTCTATGTTTTTTCATGACTTCTCAGTTTTTAAGATTTGTTGCCTATGTAGTATTGTGTCTGTAATATTAAGTCACCTCTTTCTTTCTAGGTGAGTGGCGAGGGCTGACTGGCAGGGCTTTATCAGGTAACTTAAGTCTCTTATGTTTTTCATTGGCGTTTTCAAGAATATGTTCGTAAATCGATTCACAATGGTCTTAAAGTTTACACTCCACATGAATGGGAGAGGTGTTGCCTCTTTGACTGAGGCCGTAACCTGTGTGGCCTATTCTTGGTCTGTGATTCTTCATCGACAGTTTAGAGAATAATAGTCGGAATAATATAAAATGGCAGCACCAGTGCATAACTCGATGTCCAAGTTCTCATATAAATTAGTTGTCGTTGTTAGGGTCGAAATTAGCTTTGGGTTGTTTTAAGCTACGTTTGTGCCACTTTCCAAATGGTAGTTTTGGTATGTCATGAAGTGACTCAGAAACTCCTTTGTTTCACTACCTCTTAAGTGAAGTCTACCACTTTTCCAACAAACGTACACAAGCTCATGCACTTCTAATGCTCAGTAAATATAAGAACAATAGTACAAAGTGTGATTCAGTCTCGCAACTCTGCAACATATGATGGCGGAGTCTGAGTCATCTTTGCCACTCTGTCTTCTAGCGTCTCCAACTTCCAACTCGCGATGAAGTTTGTTACTGTACTGAGTACTCCGAAGATCATTAGCTGGTCGTGGCGATGCTGACCTAGGGAGAACTGTGATGCCGCAATGTCAACGATTTGAGTCCCATCTACTGCTGTCAAGGACGTATTACCGTCCAGACATCAGAGTAATAAAACTGAAAATCCGACTGTTTCTTCCTCTCTCTGAAATACCAGGGGTAACTTTTGTCTTTTTGTTCCCAGAATCGTTGTGCTTACCTAGTCACGTGTTTCTACCTATGTTGTCTTTCATTAATGTACAGGGGTTGTAGTATAGGGGTAGGCTCCTCTTGCTAATCGAGTCCTGGCCTGTCGCAGTTTGTTAAATGATTATTATATATATATATATATATATATATATATATATATATATATATATATATATATATATATATATATATATATATATGTCGTGCCGAATATGTAAAACTGGTCAATTAGCAAGAACTCATTTAAAATTAAGTCCTTTCTGAAATTTTCTCTTATACGTTTAAAAATATGTTTTTTTTCATTAATGTTAATGTAAAAATTTTTACTTTTGCACCAAAAGAATCTTAAAAAACTTACCTAACCTTATTATAACAAGAGCAATTTATTTTAGCCTAACTCAACTAAATATATTTTAAATACGTTTACAGTAATTTAGCACTAAACAAACACAATAAAACATATTTTTTTCGTTAGCCTCAGAATGATTTTGGCGAAATTATTGCATACACAAATTTTCACTTGTCCTATATGGCAAGATGAGCGTTGCTATTTAAGCCAAGATCGCAAGTTCTGCCTATTCGGCACGACATACATATATATATATATATATATATATATATATATATATATATATATATATATATATATATATATATATATATATATATATATATATATATATATAATCATACTTCAAGACATTCTGGGAAGAGTGTTAAGGATTATTTATAATCGATTATAGGAAAATTTTAAATACTTTCATTATCAGAATTGTATGTACGGTAAAGCAGTAGAATGACATGTTCCCCTTCCTTGATATGCTTATAAGAGAAAATCCCGCAGAATTCTCCGTATACCGTAAAGCAAAACAAAAACAACCACACATACATATTCCCAAATATTAAAAAAAATCATTTACCGTTTTGAGCATAGTGTGAGAGGAGTAACCTTGGTTTGTTACTATATGTAATCAGACTATGTAATCCACATCATTACTGAACAATTCAAAGACTGCTGTCCAAAATGGTTTACACGGAAAACGTCATGTAATAGCTAAGTAATATAGAGCTAATAAGACTGCCTGATTTTAAACTGTTAAGCCATAATACCAAAACATGCAAGATCATGAAGAAATGCAATACGACATTATCATAATTACCAGTGATGCAAGGAATTGCCTGTGATTTATCTCTTATGGAATGTCTTATAAAGGAATAAACTAGGACAGTTAGATGGAAAATTAACTACTTGAGTAACTGAAAATAAATGATTTGTTAAATATTCATAAAATAGTTCAGCAATTTTCCATAATATTAAGAACCATCACTCTTCACAATGTGACGAGAAACATTCTCTTAAAACTCACTCAGAGTGATCAAGCCACTTAATGTTTCTTACCTCTCGTGCTGTCACCCCGTGACCTTTCATGCTGCTCTACCCCTCAAGGAAGGTTCCTTGATGTTGGTGAGGGGCTCTTGATTTAGGGAATTGGATCTGTGCTCCAGTTCCCCGAATTAAGCCTGAATGCCTTCCACATCTGTTGAGATTTTTGGTCTTACCTGCCGTGTTCATTATAACTATATATAATGAACACTTAGCTGATAAATGACAGCAAATCGTCTACACAGCCGCCCCTGCAGACGAGGTCTAGAAGCTGTCGAAACCATCACAACAGTGGGCTGTCAAGAGATACAATTTGTAAGTATAAATTACCCCTAGGGGGTGTTATGTCAGCATATTTCATTCGATGATGGCTGACGAATACTTACTTGTTTGGACTCAAAAGTCCACACCTTACTGCCGATTATAGGTTGATTACAAACTCCTTGTGACTCAAGAATTGCGCATTCCCCCGATCTACAAGAAATTCGTAACATACCTTGCTCTTTGTAACGTGAGCTATGGTGTTCTCAACACCTTCGACAGATATCGGTGACTTGATAGAAGCTGAAGTGTCCTTGGATGTCCACGTCTTCCATTGTCTAGGAAACGCACACTGGTACACTATGTTCCACAAGATTTGTCTTTATTGTTCACAATGCATCACAAGAGAAGCTGATCACACCTCTCTTATGTTTATCGTGTTTTGTGAGACACTTTGTCCACACTAATGCACAGATCAGTGTTCTTTGTTGGTTATCCTGGCGTCAGTGTCACTCGTAGTAGAGTCAAAGTTAATCTGCCCGACGCCACAGTGCTCCATCCCGTCACTGCCCTAATACACAAAAAAAACGCTGACCTAGTACCTTGCATCCTTGTCACCTCCTCGATGAAGCAAAGCAGAATGTTTGTTTCTTGCTGTCTTAATCATAGACAACGATGTACACTAGTTTTACTATGGTAATAAAGTGGGAGCAGGATTTTCCTTAATTGTCCTGCTAAGTAAGAGATGTACTGTCTCTTATAAAAATACACGTTGCAACACCGCTGCAAGGAGCAGAGGTCATTTGACTACGTGGCATAGCATCTGTGATCAATTACTCACTCTAGCAGTAAACAAGACGCTCGCCCCTTCTGAGTGGCTTGGCCACTCAGGGCTGAAGGGGGCTGATACCCCCCTCCTGGAGAAAATTTCTCCACACCTTTCATGCTGCTCTACCCCTCAAGGAAGGTTCCTTGATGTTGGTGAGGGGCTCTTGATTTAGGGAATTGGATCTGTGCTCCAGTTCCCCGAATTAAGCCTGAATGCCTTCCACATCCCCCCCCCCAGGCGCTGTGTAATCCTCCGGGTTTAGCGCTTCCCCCTTGATTATAATAATAATAATAATAATAATCATGCTGCTCTAACGTTAGCCAGGCCTTCCCCTTCCCAGGCTTGCCACTGACCTTATGGCCTAAAAAAAGCACTTAAATTAATTAGGAAGCTGCTGCTGTCATATATAGAGCAAATTACATGCATATGTGCAAAATCCTCAAGCCAGCTGTGATTACTTCACGACCTAGTTTCAGTAACTCACTAGGCCAATGGAAACCTGATGCTATAACCAAGCGGAAGGTACACATTTGGGAATCCACGAGTATAGCGATTTAGCCACCCAGTGTACAGTTTTTTTTTTTACATACTATCCTCGTTAATCGTTAATTTTCTTTTGAGGTTCCCTGCTCCAGTTTCTTAACGTTTCTTGTATTTCTACAAACGCAATTAGGTTAGGTTTTATTAGGCTTTGTTACGGAAGGTTGTATAAACTTTAAAAAAAAAAACATATTAAACCAGTGTCAACGCAGTGGCCAGGTATAAACATTCATAGTGGTGCGAGAATGGCATTACTGTTTAAGAGAGAAAATTCACATTTTTTGTTTCAATGTTGCCACTGTTGTACAGCTTTGACTACTAATATGTTGATGGTATTCTTGAATCTGTGGGATAACATTAATGACCACTCCTTGACACAAGTTCTGTATGTATGAAACTTTGTCCTTTAAGTTAACTTGTAATGAAGCCAAGAACAGTTTCACAGGATTTTCGTCCCCCCTCAACCCTGCCTGGGGCTGCATGTTCAACGAAGCTGTTGCCTTTAGCGACTCGCAGGATCTCACATCCTTATTGACCCAGCACTTGGAGCAAACAATTGTTAAGTGTCTTCTTAAAAACTTCTGCTGTGTTCCTGCAGTATTTCTGATATCTGTTAGTAGCAGGTTGCAAAGTCTTTAACTACGGATATTGACGCAGCGTTCTCTTATTGTGAATATGGCATCCATGCTTTTCACTTGGTATATTTTGCACTTCCTTTCATACTTCTCACTTCAAAACGTTGTTATTGTAGTGTGTAGATTTGGAACCAGGTCCTCGAGTTTCCTTCATGTATATATATTATCAAACATCTTTCTTTTCCGTCACAGAGAGCACATTCCATGTACTCTTAGAGGCTTTCCCAGTAGCGCTAAACATATACTCATGCACTTTGACGCGGGAATGTAAACTGTATAAAACATGTTTTCTGGTAGCAAAATGAGCATTGAAAATAAATCACAGTAGATAATATGGATCCCTGAAAATATAGAACAATTTAAATTTCATCTCTATTGAACATTGAAGGAATATAAGATAAATTTACAAAATCACGTACGATTTTACCAAATTTTTCTCTTGTTGGTCATGTGAAGTAGTTGAGATGTGAAGAAGTATATTTCTGTCACCACTGTGTTTGCTGTTCATGACATATTTGTCACCACTGTGTTTGCTGTTCATGACATATTTGTCACCACTGTGTTTGCTGTTCATGACATATTTGTCACCACTGTGTTTGCTGCTCATGACATGTTTGTCACCACTGTGTTTGCTTTCATGACATGTATGTCACCACTGTGTTTTGTTGTTCATGACATGTATGTCACCACTGTGTTGTTCATGACATGTATGTCACCACTGTGTTTGTTGTTCATGACATGTATATCACCACTGTGTTTGTTGTTCATGACATATGAAGTAGTGTGTGCATGCTAAAAGTGTGTTGATCATAACATGTGTATGCACGCCACCATTGTGCTTGTTTTCTTTATACTGGTCTTAATATTATTACAGACTAAGTTAGGCCTTAAAGGAACAGTCACCAAAAAAAATATATATGTTAATCTGCAGTTTAAATACAATGAAAAAACCTAAACAAATTAAGAGCACTTTTGAAATTCTCATTTACATCCCCAAAGAAGGCAGCGATATAAGTTTACAATAGATGGATTATATTTCAAAGGATTGCACCTCACTTTCAGACCTGAATTGATGATGACTCAGGAAATCGTAATAACACGATTGCAAACTAACCACGGTACGAGTGAGGTTGAACATTAAAATGGTATAAAATACCGACAGGTTGTTAGGTAAGACACATATGCAACAGTTAGGTATCTTTATTTCGAAACGTTTCGCCTACACAGTAGGCTTCTTCAGTCGAGTTCAGGAAAGTTGATAGAAGCAGAAGATACTTGATATTGTTTCATACCATGGAACAATGCTCTTCTCCAGACTGAGGGACTGACCACCTCAAAACTTTAAGGGTGATGGACTGATTACATCGTCTTCAAGTATCTTCTGCTTCTATCAACTTTCCTGAACTCGACTGAAGAAGCCTACTGTGTAGGCGAAACGTTTCGAAATAAAGATACCTAACTGTTGCATATGTGTCTTACCTAACACGAGTGAGGTTAGAACCCATGGCAAGTGAGTCGTAAAACTACAGACCAGTGCCTTTCGCACTGGCTTGGAATTTTACAACTCACTTGCCATGGGTTCTAATCCAGCCTGTACCGTGGTCTGAATTGATCCATTGACATAATCAGGAGAAAAGGGGCTTCATTAATCATCATTCCCTAATACATTTACGATTTTTTTAACCGTTAATACATTTGTTTTATATAAAACAGGTTCAGAAATTATGTTCAGAATTCATTCAGCACAAGTTTTATACCTGACTTGTAGTAGTTACATTCAGTAATACTGTTGATTTTTTCACGTAAACAAAATCGACATTTTTAACCAATCAATAGAGTGATAAAATATCATACTTAAATAAACAGATCATTCGTATCATGGATAGAGCCTATTGCTGTATCTATGTTGTTTAATCTTAAGTATGTCTTTATTTTGGTAGTCTCACCTACATAGAGGTTATATTTTCTACCACAAGTCTTATAATTTAACCATTCGTCATTCTCCAATAAATTCTTAATCGGGATGATTTTGATAAACTTAGATTCTTAGATAACAGTGTTGTTAGAAGTTTTAATAAAAGATTGATATCAAGAATGTTTGTGAGGTATGTTAATACTCTTAAGTTGTGTATAGTTCTTTGTATTTTGTATTTATATTTTATTACATCACCTACCAACTCTAGAAATACGCAAATCTTGCAAGAACATGGAAGAAAATACGTGACGTAAATAATAACAGTGCACATAAAAAAACTGATTCACTTTGTAAATATTTTAAATTGGAGTTTATTATTCTTTTTACTATTAAATGATCTAATCTAAATACTGAATTATATTCCACCTCAGAAGTAAATGTAATGGTTTGACCTACAAAAATAATACAATAAAAATGTTATTTTAATATGTATTATTAAGGCATACTCATCAAGAAACAGTTAATGAAATTTAAGTTAGAGATTTCTTGTTTATCAAACATAATATCAGAAGTTTTACAATATTGCTGCTTCTGCGGGGTGCCTTTCTGCCGATGGGCTCTCGATCCAGGGAAATGGAATTACCTTTCCTTTTAATCAAACCTGATTAAATACTATTCATCAGGTGATACATAACCCCTTCTGGTTTAGCTTATTCTTAAATGTAATAATAATTAGTATTAAGGTTAAAAATAGTGATGAGATAATTGGTCAAGTTGACTGTGTAAGATGAGGAAACAAAAATATTGGACTCGTGTGGAGTATTTATAGAATATTTATGCCGATTAGGTCTGGTTTCAAGAAGTTTTCCGGTCCGTTCTATATAAAAGTTATCAAAACTTTTCCCAGGAACCCAACATAGGCAACCCAGTGACTCTGGGAGAGTTCTTTTCAAGATTTTTCTTTGGTATATTTCTTCCATTGAACGAATTTTTCGCATTAAAGTCTTCCAGAAATGTGGATGGTAAGAAAGACGTCACTACCGTAACCAATATTAATCAGCCTTGGGTGTAATTACGTAGTTAAGTGTCTTTCTCAGTTACATTTTCAGTTACTCTCCTAGATTTTTAGTTTTATAATTATAGTTGCTTGATAAGAAAATTTAAAAAATACAATTGAAATTACTTGATATATTGTATTTTTTTTTAAATACTTCAGTTTTACTAATGCTGAAATCATTGTTAATGTTGGAAATAATAAGTAAACATATTTTATATGTAAATTAACAAGGTACAAGTACTATATCAATAGTTGAGTGAACTAACAGACTTTTATAAATGTGTGACACTGGCATAACAGTGTGTGACACTGGCATAACAATGTGTGACACTGGCATAACAATGTGTGACACCGGCATAACAATGTGTGACACTGGCATAACAATGTGTGACACTGGCATAACAATGTGTGACACTGGCATAATGTGTGACACTGGCATAACAATGTGTGACACTGGCATAACAATGTGTGACACTGGCATAACAGTGTGTGACACTGGCATAACAGTGTGTGACACTGGCATAATGTGTGACACTGGCATAACAATGTGTGACACTGGCATAACAGTGTGTGACACTGGCATAACAGTGTGTGACACTGGCATAACAGTGTGTGACACTGGCATAACAGTGTGTGACACTGGCATAACAGTGTGTGACACTGGCATAACAATGTGTGACACTGGCATAACAATGTGTGACACTGGCATAACAATGTGTGACACTGGCATGACAGTGTGTGACACTGGCATAACAATGTGTGACACTGGCATAACAATGTGTGACACTGGCATAACAGTGTGTGACACTGGCATAGTGTGTGACACTGGCATAACAGTGTGTGACACTGGCATAACAATGTGTGACACTGGCATAACAATGTGTGACACTGGCATAACAATGTGTGACACTGGCATAACAATGTGTGACACTGGCATAATGTGTGACACTGGCATAATGTGTGACACTGGCATAATGTGTGACACTGGCATAACGATGTGTGACACTGGCATAACAATGTGTGACACTGGCATAACAATGTGTGACACTGGCATAACAATGTGTGACACTGGCATAACAACGTGTGACACTGGCATAACAATGGGTGACACTGGCATAACAATGTGTGACACTCGCATAACAACGTGTGACACTCGCATAACAATGTGTGACACTGGCATAATGTGTGACACTGGCATAACAACGTGTGACACTCGCATAACAATGTGTGACACTGGCATAACGTGTGACACTGGCATAACAATGTGTGACATTGGCATAACAATGTGTGACATTGGCATAAGAATGTGTGACACTGGCATAATGTGTGACACTGGCATAACAACGTGTGACACTGGCATAACAATGTGTGACACTGGCATAACAATGTGTGACACTGGCATAACAGTGTGTGACACTGGCATAACAATGTGTGACACTGGCATAACAATGTGTGACACTGGCATAACAATGTGTGACACTGGCATAACAATGTGTGACACTGGCATAACAATGTGTGACACTGGCATAACAATGTGTGACACTGGCATAACAATGTGTGACACTGGTACAACAGTGTGACACTGGCACAACAGTGTGACACTGGCACAAGTGTGACACTGGCACAACAGTGTGACACTGGCACAACAGTGTGACACTGGCACAACAGTGTGACACTGGCACAAGATGCTGTTTCATTACTGACCTTCCCTCACTCTTACATAATTTACATTCAGAAATCAAGCTCTTAAGCAATATTCGTCGCATAACAGTGAACGAAAATAAAATTTAAAAACAGGTAGAGGAAAATGGTAGTGGTGATGCAGTGACACCATTTGCAATACTGTCTTGTACCTTCACTGTCCTTCCTTCCTTGACTCTTGATCTCATGAATATATTACAAAAATAAAATATATCATAAAATAGTTTCTCAGCCATTTTATAGTTCATCCAAAGACGTTATTGAGTCAGAATTGTTCATGAAACTCATGAACGCTTATCCATTCGAAAATTCGTAACCTGCTTTTCATAAACAAACTTTGACCCTAACGTCTTATACCACTTTCAAAATCTTATTAATTAGAGTCACAAAAAACTTGACACAAAACAAGTATAACATATTTTTTTTTTTACAAAACATAATGCTTCCACTTGTCAACAAGTTTGGACTCCAACTGAGGAAGATGTGTACTTTAATTATATCAAGATTAGATGTGTACCTTAATTTTATCATTAGCCCATCATATTGCCCCAGTTTTATGATGCAGTTTAAGAACATTTAAGCTTGACAACAGTTACAATTAATGAAAAAGATTTCTATTAATCGCATTCAGTTTCAATTACAATTACTGCAGATATGATTATTGTTCGGCATCACTTCTTGTTTCGTGTTTGCTTTGCTGGAGGTTTCGTAAATAAACATAGAAGGGCACTGCAAGTTAAACGCTCTCTCATCGATTTTACCAATGTTCTAACATTACCTTAACTTTCTGTCTTTGTCTCACCAGTGTACAAAGTATGTAGAGTTATCTCTATGCTAGCATAAAGAGTACAGTTTAAATAATGAAATTTTCAGACTAGAATAAGCAGTACACGAGAAGCAGCGAATTTGTCATCAGCATATAGAAAGGACCTGACTAGGTGGGTCATTGGTTTAAGCCGGGGGGCGACATGGACCTGCTTCGCTTGGGTCAGTAGGCCTGCTGCAATGTTTCTCCTTTCTTATGTTTTTAGAAATAGGGATGGGAGGTGGGACATTGCTTTGAGAATAGTTTAAGTTTTTTTCGGTCGGTGGTTTGTTAACACATTTGGGTATGTTTATGGCAGCTTCCTGCTGACAAGCTTTAGTTCTTGATAAGTGGTAACATTTGTTCTAGTTGTGTACGAATGGTATATAATACCGACAAGATGAGATTAAGACACATGTGCAACATCTGGGTATCTTTATTGATACCCAGATGTTGCACATGTGTCTTAATCTCATCAACATTTGTTCTAGTTTGGTTTGATTAATTACGTTATGATTTCTGCATAAGATTTACATTATTTGGTGCGGTGGTGGTGACGTGCGACAATGTAACTTAATACACAGTTACACCTCGATAATATATGTTCAGGGGTTTCTGAATGTTGTAAAAAATGTCTAGGTGTTGACAGCCTCTACTAGACAGGTCAAATAATATAACACATTGGAATTGCTCAAGTTAACGTGCCTATGTACCTGTTGATTCTGGAGATCGTCGCCCCCTCCTCCTCCCATCCATTGCCTGATTTTGAACCAGGCTTCTTTGTTGACAGCCTGATCAGTAAAGCTGTTGATGCTCGGCGCATGCACTCCTACGTAGGCGCCACAGCCTGGCTTATCGGGTATCGTTAACAGTAGTGTACTGAAGACAGTCATGAGGCGCTTGGCAATTCCCCCCACATTTTTTAAGATACAAAATGGAATTTCATACTCTAGTTAGAGTAGCAGCATAATGAAGGACAGGTTCAGAAATCAATCTGCTAAACCCAAGTCTAGCAGATCGATTTCTTTTCTGCAGAGCGAGGCGCTGCAGAGAGGAAACCTGAGACAAAAGACTGAGGAACTTTTACGTACAGAGCCTTTGTTACTAAAGTAGTTGGTGATATACTGGTATTGAGGAAGAATATTATTTGGTGGGTAACTGTCTCGCGTTAAACAGACGGAGGATCGAACCTCTACCACTCCTTGCGCTGAATAACCCCCACTGGCATAGCGATTCATTATAAATAAATAAAAATATTTTGGTGAAGAATATATATTGAGGAGTAGCCTATCTCGCCCACCAGTTACCTAGTGTAAGAAACATCAAGTGGTTATTCCGTCGTTGTAGAGGACCTTGAGAAACTAATTTATCAAATATTCTCAGCAAGCAAGAGGAAAATTTTCAGTAAAAAGAAGAAGGCACCATGAGTGAAGTATATAGAGGGAGTAAACTCCGGTACCCACCCAAAGGAGGTTTGGGAAAAGTTAATTGGTAGGGTGGCGCTCTGGGAGTATTTTGCCTGGTTTTATTAATTTTTTAAGATAAGTGATTTCCCTACGGTAGCCGTCATCTTTGCTGATTCCGTTTCCTATCTGCAACACGAGTCATATATAGGGTTATTCGGCCTAATTGAAACGCATGCGATTTTATACTTAACAAAATCTAGGACGATAAAGGATAATGCTCCTTTTGATATGTACAAACTCTTCCCGGAGCCTCTGTGAATTTGTTCATTGATACATAAGTACACAGTGTCCTCTCGTGTAGCTGGAGTAAGTCTGTCGTACTTCCATACTCAAGCCTGGTGAGAACTCAGGTATAATTCACATTATAGACCTATTTCCCTTACCACATGCGTACGACAGCAAATGAAGATATAATCAGCAGTTTACTGGTTCAATATTGGGTAATGCTTGTATCGCTCCAGTTCTATATACCTTTCGCAAATTTAGGTTTACTCTAGTTCCTATAATAAAGCTCTCCAGCGTTATTAAAAAAAATGGCTTTCTGCACCATTCCTTGGCAGTATTACTTCATTAAGAAAAAGCCAATGGGACTGCGTGGTGGCACAAGATAATCATAATATTTCACGAAGTGGGTCCGTGTGCCGCCTCCAGATATTAGTGAGCCAGTTTTTGTAGAACACGGCGTTGAGCATGCATGTTAGTAACACCCACAGGCGGGATTTTTGTGAGGAGGAAGATGTATCACAAGGAAGGTGTGTCACAGGGAAGGTGTGTCTCCAGGAAGGAAGGTGTGTCACAAGGAAGGAAGGTGTCTCACAAGGAAGGAAGATGTGTCACAAGGAAGGTGTGTCACAGGGAAGGTGTGTCTCCAGGAAGGAAGGTGTGTCACAAGGAAGGACGGTGTGTCACAAGGAAGGACAGTGTGTCACAAGGATGGAAGGTGTGTCACAAGGAAGGAATGTGTGTCACAAGGATGGAAGGTGTGTCACAAGGAAGGAATGTTTGACACAAGGATGGAAGGTGTGTCACAAGGAAGGTGTACCACAGGAATGGTGTACCACAAGAACGGTGTACCACGAGAAAAATATACCTTAAGAAAGGTTTACCACAAGAAAAGTGTATCACAGGAAAGGTGCACCACAAGAAAGGTGTACCAAAAGAAAGGTATACCACAAGAATGGTGTACCACAAGAAAGATGTACCAAAAGGAAGGTATACCACAAGAAAGGTGTACCATAAGAAAGGTGTACCACAAGAATGGTGTACCACAAGAATGGTGTACCACAAGAAAGGTGTTCCACAAGGAAGGTGTTCCACAGGAAAGGTGTCCCACGAGAAAAGTGTATCTTAAGAAAGGTGTACCACAAGAATGGTGTGCCAAAAGAAAAGTGTACAGAATAAAAGAAGTTTCACTTTTGTAATGTGTAGTGTTGAGGGTGCTGCTCTGGGTGGTTATCTATGTGAATACTTTGGCTATCTATCGTGTGACCTCCGAGGTGGCAAGACAATGTTTGCAAGGGGAAGTTAACTGGATAATACATTTGATAATCATCCGGGTAATAGAATCTTCACAGGGGCCCTTCTGATATTCTCAGACTCGGATGGAGCTTTCTTAAGCTACGGTCGGCTTAAAGTGCTTAAGCTTAAAGTTGCTCAAATTTCTAGGTCTCTATTTTTTTTTAAATTAAGATATTTGAAAACCATTCGACTCTGCCCAAACCATTAAACATGAGAATGAGGCAAGTAATAAGTGTGGTTGCGCGTTGCTTTCCAGCGTAGATGTTTGCTCTTTCAATTCCTCTTTGTAGACTTTTAGAAATTAAAATTAGTTTGGCTTGGCGTAATATCAAGTGTAATCATTCTCTTGTGATAGAGCATAATTTTCTGGAGCATAATTTTGTACACCCTTCCAGGGTGTATTTTACCGATACTTTGAAGTGTGATGATGAGTTTGGTGGTAATTTTTGCTAGTGACGTGTATACTTGAAGCTTACATCGTCATATTGTGGTCTGCTCGAGTTCATAGTATAATTAGATTCTCAGATTGAACTTTGGGCTGTGGCAATATGCGCTCCACTGTATCCTGTATCCTAGAAAATTCGTGAATGGATTGCCAAAATCTCAAGAATCGTAAGGATATAGAGTTGGTGGTTAGTATTCTGGGCAAATAAACATAAATAGCATCACAGACTAAAGTAGTGAATTAATGGAGACGTAGAAGAAGGTAAACTAGGTATATGAGCCATTACATAAGCAAAACTCAATAATAACTAATGCAATATTCCTGGAGGGGTACAAGATACTATGAGTACATAGACAGAGAAGTGGAGCTGACAGTCAATTGGCATTGGAGATTTGAGCCATTGAAATTTTTGGAAAATGTTAAGTTCTTTAATAAGAACATTCGTACCTAAAGAACCACCAGTAATAGTGGCGATAGTATACAACCCACTACCCAACAACAGGAGACGAGAACAGGAATATCAGGATAAAAATAGGGCAACAATAAATATCTATGGTAAAGAAGCACAGTGAGTGAATAAGTTCACCACAAAACCACTGGTCACGGGAATTTTCAATAAAAAAGAAATAGGCTGGGAAAATTTAGACCTCCATGGAAGTCTAAAGACAGAAAGAGGAAAGCTACTGAAGACAGTCGTGGAAAACTTTATAGACCAACATTTACAAAACCACAAGAATGAAAGTAGATGAATCAGTTTTGACATAGTTTTCATTATGAATAAATCTGATAGAGACCCATTGGTTACATGGTAATGTGTATAAAATACCGAATAGTAGCGATAAAATGGAGGAGACAATGTAGGAATGAGAGATTTCTAAATCAAAGAGCGAAAAAAAGGGAACAAGACAAGAAATGAACTCGAGATATAATTAAATGCCCTGAGTAAAATGCTCTGGGAGGTCTCAGAAAGATTCATGTCTCAAGAGGCCTGGCATCGCACTCTACGAGAACTCATTCGTTAACTACAGTTTCAGAAAAAAAAACAAGTTAAAAATTAACGATACAGAGCTCGAATAGACTACAGGGAAGACAATAAACGAGAAAGTAAATAAGAGAGGCATATAGTAGCAAAATAGAAAACAGAGTCAAAACTAATACACACTCATCAGGAGGAAAACAACCGGCAATGACAAAACAAGGTGCTTGAAGAAGCAATTGGTCGCATTCACAAAATATAAAATTCCAGGTTTTTCAGTCAGGAACAAAGTTCAGTACAAGAAGACAGGGAAAGATAAAGTAAACAACTATGGAAAAGACACAGTGAGGTGCTAGCTTAGCTGAAAGATTTTGAAGCGACAAAGATTATGAGACCTGATAATGCATAATCTTGAGTTCTTAAATAAGCTGAAGTTTAGTGCGAACATAAACTTAGGATCTGTATTTAAGTTACTGGAGAAGGAGCATCTATAAGACGAATGGAAAAAAGATGCATCCCAGAATTTAAACAAAGAGATAGACAGGAGACAGTACATTAGTCCACCATCACAAACATCCATATTAGCCAAAGTGTTAGAAAACATATTAAGAGAAACTGATGCACAATCCGGTAGGATAAAAAAAAAGTACAAGGAAAAATTTGCGTAGATTTAAGGATTGCAAACCCTAGATCACATACGCAGAGAGAATTAAGGAGATCAAACAGGAAAGAGAGTGGTTTATCTTGGGCTGCAGGAAGGCCCTAACGTGATGCCTCGCTAGAGATCCATCAGAAAATAATTAACAGTAGAACAATCGGTGATAAAAAAAAATGCTACAGTGAATCAAACAATAACTGAAAAACAAAAGACAAAAATTGGCGGTGATTAAGTATTAGGCTGAGCAAGGATGATGAGTTGGGAACCCCAGAGATCAGCATTTCAGCCATTACTGTTTTTGAGGCATTTTCTAAATATTATCTGTAGATGATATAAAAGTAACGAATATAATTCGGATAACAAAAAGTCATGGTACCAAGTCGGACCGAAACGTCATCGTAAGCTCCTCTTTCCTATGTGTCGGTTATTTGCGTATAATTCGGATGATTTAGGAGGGTAATGTCATGAAAATTAGCGAGAGCGAGAGAAGTCCTGTGAAAGAAGAGAAGGAATATTAGAGACGGGACAACAAATATCATATACGGAAAAAAAACATATTGGTGAATATCTACCATCTACTACCATTTCGCCCGAGGCATGGATGTTTAATGAGCTAAACATCCATTAAGATAACTCGCTTCTGAACCATTTTTAAGAATGCAACGCCAGCAAGGACTACACACCTGGTTTAGTATATACACAAGTTCGAGAAGACCAAGAGACGCGCACTGCAAGTTGAGAAAACACTAGAGGATCTAAACTTAAATATTGCGATGACATAGATAAAAAAAATACAAGAAGTCTGGTCACGGGCCGCGCCTCGGGGGCGTTGACCCCCGAAACCCCCTCCAGGTATACTCCAGGGAAAAGAGGTAGAGGAGGCGTAGAGAGAGACTAAAATAAAGATGAGTCCCAGGAATATTAGGACTTATTTCTTAACTCTAAGAACAAACGAAGAGAAAAGGGAGGGAACTGCAAAAAAAAGTGTTTGAATCAAACCATAAGAACAGTTAATATAATAGCGTCCAACAACACAGGTCGATATTAAGAGACGGTGCTGGAAACTGAAAATCTAAGTCAAAAACAAACAAGCACGCACGCGCGCGCGCACACACACACACACACACACACACACACACACACACACACACACACACACACACACACACACACACACACACACACACACACACTGAAGGGACAACGGGAAGACAAAACAGTGGGGTACAGCAACAAGGGATATACCAACAAGTGTTGGATGAATTACACACAACTGAGGAGGAGGTGGAGAAGCTCCTAAGTGACCTTGATACCTCAAAGGCGGTGGGACCGGACAACATCTCTCCATGGGTCCTTAGAGAGGGAGCGGGGACACTACATGTGCCACTAACCAAAATCTTCAACACTTCCCTTGAAACTGGGCAACTACCTGAAGTATGGAAGAAGGCAAATGTAGTCCCCATCTTTAAGAAGGGAGACAAATGAAGCACTAAATTATAGACCAGTGTCACTGACATGTATAGTATGCAAAGTCTTGGAAAAGATTATCAGGAGGAGAGTGGTGGAGCACCTGGAGCGGAACAAGATTATAAACGACAGCCAGCACGGATTCATGGAAGGCAAATCCTGTGTCACAAACCTACTAGAGTTTTATGACAAGGTAACTGAAGTAAGAAATGAGAGGGAGGGGTGGGTTGATTGTATTTTCTTGGACTGCAAGAAGGCCTTCGACACAGTTCCTCACAAGAGATTAGTACAAAAGCTAGAGGAACAGGCACATATAACAGGAAGGGCACTGCAATGGATCAGAGAATACCTAACAGGGAGGCAACAGCGAGTCATGGTCCGTGATGAGGTATCACAGTGGGCGCCAGTGACGAGCGGGGTCCCACAGGGGTCAGTCCTAGGACCAGTGCTATTCTTGGTATATATGAACATGACGGAAGGGATAGACTCAGAAATGTCCCTTTTTGCAGATGACGTGAAGTTAATGAGGAGAATTAAATCAGATGCGGACCAGACAGGTCTACAAAGAGACCTGGACAGGCTGGATGTGTGATCCCGAAACTGGCTCCTAGAATTTAACCCCGCCAAATGAGAAGTCATGAAGATCGGAGGAGGGCAAAGAAGACCGCAGACAAAGTATAGGCTAGGAGGCCAAAGGCTGCAAACCTCACTCAAGGAGAAAGACCTAGGAGTGAGTATAATACCGAGTACATCGCCAGAAGCATACATTAACCAGATAACTGCTGCGGCATATGGGCGCTTGGCAAACCTGAGAATAGCGTTCCGGTACCTCAGTAAAGAATCGTTCAAGACTTTATACACTGTGTACGTCAGGCCCATACTGGAGTACGCAGCACTAGTTTGGAACCCACATCTGGTCAAACACGTCAAGAAATTAGAGAAAGTGCAAAGGTTTGCAACAAGGCTAGTTCCAGAACTAAGGGGAATGTCCTATGAAGAAAGGTTAAGGGAAATCGGTCTGACAACACTGGAGGACAGGAGGGTCAGGGGAGACATGATAACGACATACAAAATACTGCGTGGAATAGACAAGGTGGACAGAGACAGGATGTTCCAGAGATGGGACACAGAAACAAGGGGTCACAATTGGAAGCTGAAGACTCAGATGAGTCAAAGGGATGTTAGGAAGTATTTCTTCAGTTATAGAGTAGTTAGGAAGTGGAATAGTCTGGCAAGCGATGTAGTGGAGGTAGGAACTATACATAGTTTTAAGACGAGGTATGATAAAGCTCATGGAGCAGGGGGAGAGAGGACCTAGTAGCGGTCGGTGAAGAGGCGGGGCCAGGAGCTGAGTATCGACCCCTGCAACCACAATTAGGTGAGTACACACACACACACACACCCAACCAACCAGCCAACATCGTCAAAAGCTAATTGCTAAATGGCTACACCATTACCTTCAGGAAATCCATAATGAAGGTCATCACAATAATTAACACCATACTAGAGTGAGGGAGGATAAGAGAGGAAAGTCATACACTATGAATGAACGCTGGAATGAGACACTGTGTCAACGCATTACGTGGGAATGACTTGCTGTGTACTCATATTGCAACAACACTGCTTTCTTTGGTTAATTAATCCGGAGGGCTAATTTTCCAAGAAAACCCAAGACAACTGTGCACTGTGAGTTATTTCCATTGTGACACTGGATTTCTTCCTACAAATTCGACGTGAAGGGAAGCAGCGAGTATAAGAAGACTTGCCCAAGATTTATCAGAGTTTATATACAGAGTGGAGAGTACCTTTCAGTATATACTGTACACAAGTAGAATATTTTAATCCCTATTTTAGTCATTACAGTATTCAACTTGTGTATAGGTGAAATACAGCCTTAATGACTCACGTGCAGTTGTTAGATTTTAAACCTAATAAACAACTGGATTCCATTCATGAGATTATTTCTACTACATGCGGTTCATGTGTGTGTGTGTGTATGTGTGTGTGTGTATATATATATATATATATATATATATATATATATATATATATATATATATATATATATATATATATATATATATATATATATATATACATATATATACACACACAAGTAATATTAATATTTTAAAAAGTATCGGCTGTTTTTCTTATCTGATATTGATACCGTGTATATATATAATATATATATTATATATATACACGGTATCAATATCAGATAAGAAAAACAGCTGATACTTTTTAAAATATTAATATTACTTGTGTTATTACAGATATCAACAATAACACTCTACCTTTCACACACACACACACACACACACACACACACACACACACACACACACACACACACACACACACACACACACACACACACACACACATTCTCTCTCAGGCTTTCTCAGCCTGTTGATCTCCCTCTAGAACTGTTATTTATTCTCATCTAGATTTGCCGATAAGGACTCGCGTTGTCTCAGTCGTTCCCTCTTTTTTTACACAAATCAGTTTTACAGGCTAAGAGCTATCATACCTCAGCTCAGTTGTAAGCCCAGCGGTATCTGAGGTATACTACCACCTTCGCCCCCGTCTCTAATAATTTGACTCTCTCCGTACACTCTACCTTCCATGTATCAGTTTTACTTTGTTAAAACACCAACCTCTTTACTTTCATCATTCCTCGTTGTGTTTACACCCGCCCTTCTATAACCACAGACTTCTACTGCTTATTCTAGCTCTGCATTCTTAACTCTTCACCATTCCTCTTCGATCACCACCTCATTACTTGTACTCTAGCCCACCTTTCTACTAATAGTTACTTATGTCTTCCTCTATCTCCTTTAATTCATTTTCACTTCTCTCATTCTCACAGATGCCATTCTCTTTCTATTCCATCTGCCTTTTACTCTGTAGCTGTCACAAAGTAATCTGATGTATCAGTGGCTCCTCTTAAACATGTATATCCAGAAGTCTACTTCTGTCATGGCGCACTCCAGCTTTTCTTGCATATTTATTTAGCCTCTTTTACTTAAATTAAGTATTACATATTACCAAATTTCTTTCTATACATAGTTCAATTAGAGGCTCCTGTTATCATTTACTCCTGGCACCCCTGGCACCCCTAGCTCCCCTGGCCTTCTACAGCAGCTTCCCCCACGTTAGCATGTAGATCCAGTACAACAATTATTCTCTCATTTGTATCGAAACTCCCCATACATTCGTTTAACATCTCCCAAACTCTCTCTCCCCAATCTCTTTTTCTTTCTCTGCCTTCTTTCTTTTTCTCTGTCTGTCTGTCTCTCTCTCTCTCTCTCTCTCTCTCTCTCTCTCTCTCTCTCTCTCTCTCTCTCTCTCTCTCTCTCGAATACGTGTAAAAATACATGAAACCATAATTAGCTACCACATATCACAGAATCCATGTGTATACAAATATACACATTCAGAATTAGCTACCACAATTTATACAATATATGAGAATGAACGAATACAAAGCGTCTCTTCCCAATACTGATTTATAGTTTTAGCTTGACCAATTAGCATTCAGCCGTATTCCGTCAGGCCATTTATAGATCAATAAGTCCTCGTTTAAATTTGAGAGTCCAATTATGATTGTCTGAGTACCCAATTATAGTATAGTATAGTTGACTATTTTAGCTGTCACGAATACCTTTTGTGGCTGTCTAAGCATCCAGTTATTACTGAGTACAAAATTATAGCCGAGTTCCTAATTATAGTTTACTGAGCACTCAATTATAGTTAACTGAATGTATTGATTGAGCTCACTGAAGACCTAATTATAGCACTCTCATCACCCAATTATAGCTCAATGAGGATCCAGTTAAAGCTCACTGAAGAAACAATTATAGCTGAGAGCCGAATTATACCTGAAGACCCATTATAGCCCCCTGATGACTCAACTATAACGCATTGCGACCCAATCATACCTGTAAATATAATTATGGGGCACTAAAGCTCCAATTACGGCTTTGTGAAGACCCAGTTATAACTGAAGACTCAATTATAGCGCATTGCAAACCTAATTATAGATTCTTGTTGACCTAATTATAGTTTACCTTAGTACGAACATGGGGTGGCTGTCATTTGTGTTAACCCTCTCCCCTTTTGAACTGTTACCCATACCCATTATCCATACCCATGCCTCTACACATTACCCATATCCCTTACCCGTTCAACCTTATCCTTTACACATGCCCCTTAAAGGGGCATGTGTAAAGTGTAAAGGACATATGCATGTCCTTTACACTTCAATGCTCCTTACCCATTACCTACGTCCCTTACTCATTGCCCCTGCTCCCTTGTCTACTCCCTCTGCCCCTTGTATATTACCCCTGCCCGTTATCTGTTACCATTGCCCTTAGTCTACTACCTTTGGCCTTTCCCCACTACCCATGTCCCTTTGTGCATTACGTCGTGCTTTTCCCTTATAATTTGTGCCCCATAAGCGGGCAGTAATTTAACTAGTGTGCGTGGAATAGTACAATCTGCACATCTTAGCAACATTAATTACTTGCATAACCAAGGTAATTACAGCAGCCTTCATAACAGCCAGTTGTTAATTTCGTTATAATGGATGCGCAGTACAGTCTCTTTAATTAGACAATCTGTGCAGGTTGTTGGCTCTTAAGCTTCAAGTTTGTGCTACAAATATATATATATATATATATATATATATATATATATATATATATATATATATATATATATATATATATATATTGGCAGAGAGCATGCATAGTTCCTTTGTATAAAGGCAAAGGGGACAAAAGAGAGTGCAAAAATTATAGGGGGATAAGTCTGTTGAGTATACCTGGTAAAGTGTATGGTAGAGTTATTATTGAAAGAATTAAGAGTAAGGCGGAGAATAGGATAGCAGATGAATAAAGAGGCTTTAGGAAAGGTAGGGGGTGTGTGGACCAGGTGTTTACAGTGAAACATATAAGTGTATTTAGATAAGGCTAAAGAGGTTATTGTGGCATTTATGGATTTGGAAAAGGTGTATGACAGGGTGGATAGGGGGGCAATGTGGCAGATGTTGCAGGTGTATGGTATAGGAGGTAGGTTGCTGAAAGCAGTGAAGAGTTTTTACGAGGATAGTGAGGCTCAAGTTAGAGTATGTAGGAGAGAGGGAGATTATTTCCCAGTAAAAGCAGGCCTTAGACAAGGATGTGTGATGTCACTGTGGTTGTTTAATATATTTATAGATGGGGTTGTAAGAGAAGTAAATGCGAGGGTCTTGGCAAGAATCACACATAAAGTGGGAGTTGTCACAGTTGCTCTTTGCTGATGACACTGTGCTCTTGGGAGATTCTGAAGAGAAGTTGCAGAGGTTGGTGGATGAATTTGGTAGGGTATGTAAAAGAAGAAAATTAAAAGTGAATACAGGATAGAGTAAGGTTATGAGGATAAAAAGATTAGGTGATGAAAGATTGGATATCAGATTGGAGGGAGAGTATGGAGGAGGTGAATGTGAAATTCAGATATTAGGGAGTGGACGTGTCAGCGGATGGGTCTATGAAAGATGAGGTGAATCATAGAATTGATGAGGGGAAAAGGGTGAGCGGTGCACTTAGGAGTCTGTGGAGACAAAGAACTTTGTCCTTGGAGGCGAAGAGGGGAATGTATGAGTGTATAGTTTTACCAACGCTCTTACATGGTTGTGAAGCATGGGTGATGAATGTTGCAGTGAGGAGAAGGCTGGAGGCAGTGGAGATGTCATGTCTGAGGGCAATGTGTGGTGTGAATATAATGCAGAGAATTCGTAGTTTGGAAGTTAGGAGGAGGTGCGGGATTGTCAAAACTGTTGTCCAGAGGGCTGAGGAAGGGTTGTTGAGGTGGTTCGGACATGTAGAGAGAATGGAGCGAAACAGAATGACTTCAAGAGTGTATCAGTCTATAGTGGAAGGAAGGCGGCGTAGGAGTCGGCCTAGGAAAACTTGGAGGGAGGGGGTAAAGGAGGTTTTGTGTGCGAGGGGCTTGGACTTCCAGCAGGCATGTATGAGCGTGTTTGATAGGAGTGAATGGAGACAAATGGTTTTTAATACTTGACGTGCTGTTGGAGTGTGAGCAAAGTAACATTTATGAAGGGGTTCAGAGAAACCGGCAGGCCGGACTTGAGTCCTGGAGATGGGAAGTACAGTGCCTGCACTCTGAAGGAGGGGTGTTAATGTTGCAGTTTAAAAACTGTAGTGTAAAGCACCCTTCTGGCAAGACAGTGATGGAGTGAATGATGGTGAAAGGTTTTCTTTTTCGGGCCACCCTGCCTTGATGGGAATCGGCCAGTGTGATAATAAATAAAATAATAAATATATGGTGGCAGTGGTATCTCAATGATTAATTTCAGCCTCCTCCTGTTTGAATACCCTCCTCAACAAGCAGTCTATATAGTAATGAAATCACGAAACAAGTGATTTTAATTCATTTACCAGGTGACACGTATGTTGTGTTGTCTCATGAGGCGGTACAGCGTTCGTAGGGTCGAGTCCTGGCCTGCCGCAGTTTAGTAAATGAATTAAAATCACTAGTTTCGTGATTTCATTACTGCTTATTGAGGCGGGTATTCAAACAGGAGGAGGCTGAAATTAATTCTTGAGTTAGCACTGCAACGAGTGTCCTCGGATCACGAGAAAACATGTAGCTCAGCTGCATGCGTGATCTTTGTAGTGTATATATATATAAGTTCAGTCTAAGTTGTAATAAACGTCTGTAAATGAATAAACAGAAAGATGGACGGAAGGTTCGAACCGTGGCCCTGTTGGAGACAGGTCCAGCGCTTTACAGCTGATTTACAAGGTTTCTAATAAGAAAGATGCGGTATGTGCTAGTGGGTCATCTCTCATAGTGACACTCAGCACATCCAGATGCTCTTCACATTTCTTTGGTGAGAGCATTGACCTCCCATGGTTAGCGACGCACTCGTCAACACACCCAGATACTCTGCACCCCTGTGTGGTGAGAGCATTAACCTCTCATGGTTGGCGACGCACTCGTCATCACACCCAGATACTCTACACCCCTGTGTGGTGTAATGAATCTGTGTTTACATCCTCTGTCACTCTGACTTAGTGTTTGTAGACAAGTGCGTCCGCATAATTACCAGAGTGTAAACAGAACAGTGAGAGACCAGGTGTTTCCAAGTTTCTTAATACACTACTTCTCTTCCTTCTATTCATTTTCACTTTCTTTTGCTCTCTTTCTACCATCGTGTAGCGCCAGAATTAATGCCTCATTACAAAACCATTAGCAGAATATTAGCATTAATCATTAAACAATTGTAGAGTTGAATTGTGCTGCAGATTAGGGCTACTTATCAACTTTAGGCTGTAGAATCGCAGAAATTAAAGTTCATCTCTTCAAGCTGGGAACAATCACTCTAGACGGGAAGCTTAAATTCGGAAGTATACACTTTCTCCTTTATGCAATTACCTAGCTGAGAAAGTGCGTTATGAGCATCAGATCTTGCGCCCACCTCGTAACCTCTTGGAGATCAAAGTTATAAAATACTGACGCGATGGAAAAATAAACACAAATGTAGTATAATGCGATCCTTTGTACACTACGTTTCGCCCACAGATTGGGCTTTATCAAATCACAAACAGATCTACCCGGGTAGGTTTATGTTTTTGTTCATTTGATTTGTCAGGAATTGCGTCCTGACACGGGTCTGAATCCTAAAGATCCTGAGGATCTCGAAACTTGTCGAGTTTTCCACGTGCTTTGAAAAACTCATTGAGACCTTAACAGATTATGAGAAGCCTTTTGATTTCATGTGCTTCCTTGTGTTCATGAATCAGAATTTGGAACCTGCTTGTGTTCATGAATCAGAATTTGGAACCTGCTTATGTTCATGAATCAGAATTTGGAACCTGCTTGTGTTTATGAATCAGAACTTGGGACCTGCTTGTGTTTATGAATCAGAACTTGGGACCTGCTTGTGTTTATGAATCAGAACTTGGGCCCTGCTTGTGTTTATGAATCAGAACTTGGGACCTGCTTGTGTTTATGAATCAGAACTTGGGCCCTGCTTGTGTTTATGAATCAGAACTTGGGACCTGCTTGTGTTTATGAATCAGAACTTGGGATTTGTTTGTGTTCATGTTTAAATAAAATATTCATTATCTCTCTGAAATCTAATCTACATCTTTTTACTCACCACTCAACCCACATCACCTAATCCATACCTCCTAATCCATGTCACCCAATTCACATTACCTTACCACTACCACCTAACTCACATTACCTTACCACTACCACCTAACTCACATTACCTTACCACTACCACCTAACTCACATTACCTTACCACTACCACCTAACTCACATTACCTTACCACTACCACCTAACTCACATTACCTTACCACTACCACCTAACTCACATTACCTTACCACTACCACCTAACTCACATTACCTTACCACTACCACCTAACTCACATTACCTTACCACTACCACCTAACTCACATTACCTTACCACTACCACCTAAGCGCACCGCCTAACCCACATCACCTAATCCATATCACCTGACTCACACCACCTTCCCAATACCACCTAGCCACACCTAACACATATCACCTACACCTCACACCTAATCCGCATCAACTAACCCGCAGTACCACAGACTTAGGGATGGAAAATCCTGTCATGCAAATTTGGTGAAATTCTTTGACAGAGTCGTAGGGATAAAACAAGGAAGACAGGGTTAGATGGATTGCATCTTCCTGGACTACAGGAAAGCACTTGATACAGTGCCATTCCACAGATTAGCTCAGAAATTTGAAGAACTTGCAGGGTCAAAATGTTGAGTGTTCAAGTGAGTCAAAGAAGCATCTTAATGACAGAAGGCAGAGGGTAACAGTAAGTGAAGAGACAGAATAGAAGAGAGTACTGAGTGGGGTTCTGTAAGGATCAGTGATAGGACTGCTACACTTCCTGATATATGTGAACATCATTCAAGAGGGGATCGGATCCTGTGGGTTTCTATTTGTGGATGATTTTAATTAAACTAATGGGAAAAATAAAAACAGAGGACAGTGAAAAACTTCAGGGAGACCTGAACAGACTACAGATGTGGTCAAACAAGTCGCTTCTCGAGTTCAACCTGAGCAATTAGAAGGTTATGCGAATTCCAGACAGCGAGGGTAGACCGTACACAGTACATGGGCAGAGAGAAACTACAAATATTCGAGTGATAAGGACGGGGAAGGAGGGTGAATAAAATACTATACATATCTCTTAAAGTACGATTAAGCCGTAAAGCGTTAGCACTAAGGCATATGGAAAAATAGGAATCCTCAGAACAGCATTCAGGAGATCGAAAAAAAGAGTCCTTCATAACTTTATGAACGACATATGTTAGGTCAATCATTGAGTAGTCGGCACCAGCATGGAGTCACGTTTGTTCTAGCACGCACAGAAGCTCGGAAAGTTAAAAAGATATACAACTAGGCGTGCCAGAACTGAGGGAAAAGCACTATGGGGAGAGACCGAAGGAATTGAACCTGACAACCCTGGCGGAGAGAAGGACAAGGGAGATTATGATCACTACATACAAAACATTATCTAATCCATCATACCTACACTAACCCACACCATCTAAACAACATTCCTTAAATCACACAACCTTATCCAGACTACCTAAACGAAACTGCCTACCCCACATAATTTAACCTACACTACTTAACCTACTCCGTTTTACCTTCACTACATAACCCACACTATCTAACTCAGACCACCTAACCCACACCAACTAACTTAGACCACCTAACCCACACCAACTAACACAGACCACCTAACCCACACCAACTATCTCAGACCATCTAACCCACACCATCTAACTTAGACCACCTAGCCCACACCATTTAGCTCAGACTACCTGACTCACACCATCTAACACAGACCACCTAACCCATACCAACTAACTCAGACCACCTAACCCATACCAACTATCTCAGACCATCTAACCCACACCATCTAACTCAGAGCACCTAACCTACACCATTTAGCTCAGACTGCCTGACTCACACCATCTAACACAGACCATCTAACCCATATCATCTAACTCAGACCACCTAACCCACACCATCTAAATTATACCATTCAACCCACATCATCATCATTTTAACGGCGCCACTGACGCTGCCATCGCTGCCACCACTGCTGCCATCACCGTAGATGCTGCCACCTCCGTCGCTGCCGCTGTCTCCAAAATTTTGACGAGCTCCATGAGTGACACGTCAGGTCAAAATCGGACATAAGCGTCATTAATCATCTTGACGTCTCACGTGATCAATTAAGATAATGATCTTCAGTGATTAATTATGATAATGATTTCCCATAATGACATAAACTCTCCAGTGTTTGTGGAAAAAAATAAATGAAGTCGGTAAGTTATTATTAAACTTTTCATCCTTATTAATAGATTGTATCATTCTTAATAGTACGTGTATCATTCTTAATAGTACGTGTATCATTCTTAATAGTACGTGTATCATTCTTAATAGTACGTGTATCATTCTTAATAGTACGTGTATCATTCTTAATAGTACGTGTATCATTCTTAATAGTACGTGTATCATTGTTAATAGTACGTGTATCATTGTTAATAGTACGTGTATCATTCTTAATGGTATATGTATCATTCTTAATAGTACGTGTATCATTCTTAATAGTACGTGTATCATTCTTAATAGTACGTGTATCATTCTTAATAGTACGTGTATCATTCTTAATAGTACGTGTATCATTCTTAATAGTACGTGTATCATTCTTAATAGTACGTGTATCATTCTTAATAGTACGTGTATCATTCTTAATAGTACGTGTATCATTCTTAATGGTATATGTATCATTCTTAATAGTACGTGTATCATTCTTAATAGTACGTGTATCATTCTTAATAGTACGTGTATCATTCTTAATAGTACGTGTATCATTCTTAATGGTATATGCATCATTCTTAATAGTACGTGTATCATTCTTAATGGTATATGTATCATTCTTAATAGTACGTGTATCATTCTTAATAGTACGTGTATCATTCTTAATAGTACGTGTATCATTCTTAATGGTATATGTATCATTCTTAATAGTACGTGTATCATTCTTAATAGTACGTGTATCATTCTTAATAGTACGTGTATCATTCTTAATAGTACGTGTATCATTCTTAATGGTATATGCATCATTCTTAATAGTACGTGTATCATTCTTAATAGTACGTGTATCATTCTTAATAGTACGTGTATCATTCTTAATGGTATATGCATCATTCTTAATAGTACGTGTATCATTCTTAATAGTACGTGTATCATTCTTAATAGTACGTGTATCATTCTTAATAGTACGTGTATCATTCTTAATAGTACGTGTATCATTCTTAATGGTATATGCATCATTCTTAATAGTACGTGTATCATTCTTAATAGTACGTGTATCATTCTTAATAGTACGTGTATCATTCTTAATGGTATATGCATCATTCTTAATAGTACGTGTATCATTCTTAATAGTACGTGTATCATTCTTAATAGTACGTGTATCATTCTTAATAGTACGTGTATCATTCTTAATGGTATATGCATCATTCTTAATAGTACGTGTATCATTCTTAATAGTACGTGTATCATTCTTAATAGTACGTGTATCATTCTTAATGGTATATGCATCATTCTTAATAGTACGTGTATCATTCTTAATAGTACGTGTATCATTCTTAATAGTACGTGTATCATTCTTAATAGTACGTGTATCATTCTTAATAGTACGTGTATCATTCTTAATAGTACGTGTATCATTCTTAATAGTACGTGTATCATTCTTAATAGTACGTGTATCATTCTTAATAGTACGTGTATCATTCTTAATAGTACGTGTATCATTCTTAATAGTACGTGTATCATTCTTAATAGTACGTGTATCATTCTTAATAGTACGTGTATCATTCTTAATAGTACATTTATCATTCTTAATGGTATATGTATCATTCTTAATGGTGTATGTATCATTCTTAATAGTACGTGTATCATTCTTAATAGTACGTTTATCATTCTTAATAGTACGTGTATCATTCTTAATAGTACGTGTATCATTCTTATTAGTATATGTATCATTCTTAATAGTACGTGTATCATTCTTAATAGTACGTGTATCATTCTTAATAGTACGTGTATCATTCTTATTAGTATATGTATCATTCTTAATAGTACATGTATCATTCTTAATAGCATATGTATCATTCTTAATATCATATGTATCATTCTTAATAGTATATGTATCATTCTTAATAGTACATGTATCATTCTTAATAGCATATGTATCATTCTTAATAGCATATGTATCATTCTTAATAGTATATGTATCATTCTTAATAGTATATGTATCATTCTTAATAGTATATGTATCATTCTTAATAGTACGTGTATCATTCTTAATATTACTTGTATCATTCTTAGTAGTATATGTATCATTCTTAATAGTATATGTATCATTCTTAATAGTACGTGTATCATTCTTAATATTACTTGTATCATTCTTAATAGTATATGTATCATTCTTAATAGTACGTGTATCATTCTTAATATTACTTGTATCATTCTTAGTAGTATATGTATCATTCTTAATAGTATATGTATCATTCTTAATATTACTTGTATCATTCTTAATAGCATATGTATCATTCTTAATAGTACATGTATCATTCTTAGTAGTACGTGTATCAGTCTTAATAGCATATGTATCAGTCCTAATAGTTTATGTAACATCTTAATAGGATATGTATAATGTTTAATGGTGTAACATTCTTAATGGTTTATGTATCGTTCATAATAGTTTATATCGTTCGTAATAGTTTATGTATCATCCACAATAGTTTGTATGATTCATAATAATTTATGAATCATACCTTATGTATCATATTAGTTTGTCTCATCCATAATAGTTTATGTATCATTTACAATAATTAATGCTTTCTCAATTTATGTATTCATAATAGTTTGTTTCATTATTAATAGTGTATCATTCATAATAGTTTATGTATCATTCATAATAGTTTATGTATCATTCATAATAGTTTATGTATCATTCATAATAGTTTATGCATCATTCATAATATTTTACGTATCATTCATAATTTATCATTCGCAATGCAAAAGTAAGGCGAAAAATCCCGGCAAATAGTAAGACGCCAATAAATATAGCGAAACCCGTATTGGTACAACGTTTCGCCCACGGGTGATGATTTTAGATTTTACCACGGAAGTGGCTAGTTTATTGTGCACCCATATCCATCCTGTGGACGGTAGCGCAAGAGCATATGGATGCACAAAAGGCCTAGGAACTAGGCCCCAAAAGGGTTAAGAGGATTATATCTGGATTTATATCTACATTTCACTTATCTGTTACAAAGAAATTTAGGAAATTTGCTTTATATATCTTATTTTCATTAATATCTTCACATGTCACATAGGTTATTATACTTACTGTATATTCCTCAATCAGTGGACAATTAAGCACATAGTGTTCAAGATAGTGACCATAGAGCTGGTTGCATACTTCGTATTTGATTTGATCATCATCTGTGTCTCCCAAACTGCCATGAGTACTTGTAACCAAGCCTAAGTCTGGCCACTACAACATCAGTCGGTCTGACTTAAGAAATCGTAATGACAGATTGCAAATAAACCATACCCCCGGCCGGGATTGAACCCGCGGTCATAGAGTCTCAAAACTCCAGCCCGTCGCGCTAGCCACTAGACCAGCTGGTCTAGTGGCTAGCGCGACGGGCTGGAGTTTTGAGACTCTATGACCGCGGGTTCAATCCCGGCCGGGGGTATGATCAGTCGGTCTGTTCACATTGCAAGTTGCTCCATAAACGCACATCTCTACGTTCATGTTATCATAGTGGGTTATAGATCTATTCAAGAAGCCTTATCTATGAGAAAATAATGTTTCGTAAATACTAAACTCAGTAACCGAGGTCCTGTGAAAGATGAGGAAGTTGAGTATCAGAGGAGCACTACAAGAGGCCTACTGCTTCTCCCTTTGCTTTTAATTAGTGTTGCTGTGAAATGAGGTTGGTGATGAATTGATGGTTGAAAGCTTTAGACTGCCTAGCTTAATTTTGTGATTTTCGTGTACTAATAGAGTAGCTCTAGTCTCCACATCATGTGTGTAGCCCGTACAGTGTTGCACAGAAGCGTGACTGGTGTTGTCAGTTTTGCATAGATATTTAAATTTTTGTAGGCATGTGGGAAGACCTTGTGATAGTTTCTCGAACGTAGACCTTGCCATACACCCCATAAGGAATACTGCAAACTCCTGTTTCTTCCGGTGTGGTGTTGGGTGGGAAGGATCTCGTGGTGTGTCTGTCTTCTAGGTAATTACAGCTACGTCAGTATTGGCTTTACATAGGAGAGATTATGTATATTGTGCTGCCCGTGGATAACATTCATCCGTATTCCATCTTTGAGTTCTAGCAGTATTTGGCATCAGAGTATCCTTTCCTTAGCAGTGAAAGATTATTGTGAGGATGGAAACTGAGGCTGATGAAAGTTATCTTTATGTAGTCTTGTTCAGCTTTCAGTGGACCACAGCTGCGAACTCTTAACTGCTCGAAAAAAGAAACCAGTAATTCACCTTTCTTAGTTTTTAGATCATGATGGAAGTAAAAGTGCGTGAGGTCACACATAAGTTAGTGTGCCATCTCTTCCTCTAGGGTGAACTATATTGAAAACTCAGTATGAACGAGTAGATCTCGAAAGTGTTATAGGCCGAAGTGCCTATGTACTAGCACCAAAATGTCAGCATTCCCCAGCCAAGTGATGTGATATGTTTTTCAGACTTTTTTTTCAAGTGTTCTAAGTAAATGTTGGATAATACAGCACTTAGAGGTGTATCCATAGCCATGCCAAATTTCTGTAGAACAGTGAACCATGAGAGGAGAGATTGATGCGAACACAGGCTTTCACTAGATCGAAGTCGGGGATGAGAAAGTGAAAATTGATTTTGGAAGTATCATGGCTGCGCAAGAAGTTAATGACTTGATTGATGGAGACCAGAGGGAAGAAGGAAGTGATATCCACACCTAACGATTTCTTGTTTTTAAAATGGGTTTCAACCAATCAGGAAATAGATCCCACAATTCCGGAGATGGGATTGGCTAAGAATGTCCCACATATTATGACAGACTTGGTAAAAACACCATTATTGTACCAGGATAGGCTTCCCTGCATTTAGTCGTATCATTTTTAATGGTTTACCTATCAGTCTTAATATGGAATTTACTTTGGTCCATATATAATTCTTAATATATGTAACATTCTTAATGGTTTATGCATGGTTTTCGAAGGTTTGGTATCATTCTTAATGGTTTATACATCATTCTTAACAATTTATGTATCATTAGTAATGGTTCATGTATTGTTTTTATTGATGTGTTTCGTTCTAAATAATATATGTATTATACTTATTTTTTACCTTGTTTTACATGGTTTATAAATTCATAATGGTTTGCGCATGCTTTTTAATTGTTATTCTTAGTTGTCTATGTATAATTCTTGATAGTTTATGTATCATTCATGATTTTTGTGTTATCCTTAACGGTTTAAGCATCATTCATAACGATTTATGAATAATTGTTAACAGTTTACGTATCATTCGTAGTGGTTTATGTATCATTCCTAATGGTTTACATATCATTAGGTGAAACAGCTTTATCTTGACTTTGACGACAAAATAATCGCATTCATCGTTTGCTTTCAAGTATACACTGTAGGTAGGCGGGTGTTCTGGGAGGCAGTACTCTCATTACTATCTATAATCTACGTATACTGATACTAGTGTAACAACCAGCATGACGCTTGGCAGGTGTGTTCCCTGTGACTCCTCCATATTCATATCTAGCCACACCTCTCCGTATGAGAGTCAATTGGAAGCTGGACTCCTTTCAGGCAGGACTTTGGCTTGGCAGACGCATACAACTATAGTTATTCAATTGCTACCAGAGGAGAGGACGGTTATTATACAGTCCTTTCCACTCCCATCTTATCCACAACATAGGCACTGGTGGATGCTCTGGGTATCAGATGGTGCTCTGGGCATTGGGCGTTTTAGGCACTGGTGGGTGTTGCTGGCAATGATGGGTGCTGTGGGCAGTGGTGGGTGCTGTGGGCAATGATGGGTGTTGTGGGCAATGATTGGTGTTGTGCGGAATGATGGGTGTTTTGGGCAATGGTGGGTGCTGTGACAGTGATGGGTGCTGTGACAGTGGTGGGTGCTGTGGGCAGTGGTGGGTGCCCGGGGCAATGATGGGTGCTGTGGCAATGATGGGTGCTGTGACAGTGATGGGTGCTGTGGAAATGATGGGTGCTGTAGCAATGACGGGTGCTGTGACAGTGATGGGTGCTGTGACAACGATGGGTTCTGTGACAGTGATGGGTGTTGTGACAATGGTGGGTGCTGTGACAATGATGGGTGCTCTGACAATGGGTGCTCTGACAGTGATGGGTGCTCTGACAATGATGGGTGCTCTGACAGTGATGGGTGTCCTGACAGTGATTGGTGCTGTGACAATGATGGGTGCTGTGACAATGGTGGGTGCTGTGACAGTGATGGGTGCTGTGACAATGATGGGTGCTGTAATAGTGATGGGTGCTGTAACAATGATGGGTGCTGTAAAAATGATGGGTGCTGTGACAGTGATGGTGCTGTGACAGTGATGGGTGCTCTAGGATTCAGATTCCGCCTGTGTTGCTTGGTTGAGTGTGAGGGCTGGGTGTTACTGGTAAAGGAGGACTCTGCGTTGGCGTGAGCAGAATTTCATATCACGGACTTTATCATTTCGGAGTTTTCCCAGAATGCCGGGTAGCTAACCCACGTCGGTCCACAGCGAGTCTTCTCTCCGAGCGTTCCAGCCGTTGTTAATCTATTTCTGGACAGGACAAAGTGGTTCCTGTTGGGACTAAGGTAGCTGGTGTCTCAAATTAGGACATTTTGTGTTACAAATTCAGTATCTCTATACTAATCCATCAGATCACACAAAGATTAACATTTTGCGTTTCAGTTAATTTTTTTTTTAAATATTGCTCTAAGCTCAACAATTTTGATATTTTGTAAGTAGTATATATTTTGCCAGCCACTGTGAACCATGCAAGGCACCAGGTGCTGCAGTTTCGTATTTGTCTCCCAGTTACTCTTCAACCAAGAACATAGCGTGTATTCTCATAGGAATTAGTGAGGTACAATATTCTCGTGTACTCACGAAATCGTAATAACATGATTTGCAATCAAATCACGGTATGGGTGGGGTTAGAACACATGGCAAGTAATTCTTAAAACTCCAGGCAGTGTGTTAGCCACTGTGCCAGCTGGCTACAATAAGATTCATCCAGGTAAGTATATTTCTATACACCAAAGGGAGGATAGCATGGGTCCCACTGTAACCACAAATGCAGGTTTTTACAGATGAATATCCTGCCATGCTGCGGGAGATTTACGACTCGCTCGCCATGGGTTCTAATCCCACCCGTTCCGTGGTTTACTCTCGTGTAACTCGTCCCTTTAAAGGAAACGTCGGTTTCTTATTTCTGATTTTTAGCAAATTTCTCGATATATACATGTTTGCTTTGTTTACATTGTCTTCTGTACACAGAAGTTATGTGATTATAACGTACCATAAAACCAATAGATGCAATAATACATAAAGTCAATAGAATCTTGAGAAGCGTGTAGGGAGAGACCCACTGAGCGCATATTAAAAGTGAACGTCAAATCACGTTGTCATTCCAGTGTCACAGTCATACACATGACGTTCTCAGCTGAAGCGATACATTGACGTTGATTAGGAAGTTGGGAGAGAGCGCGGAGTGAAGACTGAAAAGGGATATAGTGGACAACTAGTAATAGAAAGGACATGTTATACAGCAAAACTTTTTATTACACCACGTTTACCAAATCTGTACTATAAGACAAAGTCTTGTATAGAACGAAACGTCGCCTAACAAAACGAAAGGGCTCTCTCTGCTACGTGTGTTTTACATTCCTGATGAACTCCAGCTGGGCTGGATTATGTCTATTCATTAATTATATGTATCTGTGTCTAACTTAATTTTTTGTGTTTTTCACCTTGATGCTAGGCTTCCTGTGATCTCTCTTGTGATTTTTAACCTCTGGTTGTTGTTTGATGAGCTTAGAATTGTCGTCGATATTTCTCGTCAGTTTAAATTTACATATGGATAGATCCTTTGATCTTTCGGCTTTAAGTCAGTTTATTGAATGTACTGGCTTACGTTCATTTAAGTCTACAAACGTATGTTTCTTTATTAAGCCTCTAGCCTTATGGCTATTTAACTTAAGATTTTTCGTGTTTTTGTTGCGCGAGCTGCTTTACCTCTCTCTGTGGTGTGTACAATGTTTCGTCTATTATTTTAAACATCAAGCCCTATGTTTATTGAGCTTGATCAGTCTTTTGAATCATAAATATTAATTCTCATAATCTCTTGAGTCATACATCCGTACTGCTCAGTGAGTTTCGTCTCTAAGCACTAACTCTTGTCTTTGCACTGTAAATCTTGTCTTTGAATCTTAGGTCTTCTATGTGAGCCAGTATCTGCTGAACCATGAACGGTATTGGCTCCTTAGCCTCTGTGATAACAGGACATAAATTTTCTCGGAACGTTGAGTGGACCATCCATTTTATCAGAATTTCTTCATCAGTTCTCCATCTTCAGCTTATCAAGGGCTGAGTGCCCTCATGGTCCTTAAGGCAGATTGGGAAGGTCAGAGAGGCAAAGGTTTGAAAGAAACCTTAAGTGACTCAAATATTGGTGTATGTTTTTAATTCAAACAGCGATTATTAAATGTTCAATGTGGACAGATTTCAGTTACTCCGATATAGAAACCTTGAGAAAATAAAAGCGAGAACGGAGTATAAAACAAATTCTAACCACACAGAGCGAAAAACTAATATGCAGTACTTGGGAAGATAATGTCAGAGTATCTCACTTTCAAGGATAACAGCAGTGTCATTATCACAAGCGCGAGGAAAATGATAGGATGGATAATGAGAAGCCTCGATTCAAGGAATGTTAAGCTAATAATCATTCTCTTTAAATCACTTGTTCTCTCTAGGAAGCAGTACAACTGTGCACCCAGTGAGAAGAAGGGGCACCATGAATACACAGAGACAATACAGTAAGTGTTAGGGGCCCAAGACTATTCAACAGTTTCACAAAATACATAAGGGGAATTACCAATTATTAGAGGTGATGTCCGGATTCTTCAGTGTTGCTTGGTGAAACAGCTTCCCGGATTCTTCAGAGTTGCTTCTAAAAGGTGGTACCTGGACCCTTCATTATTGTTTCTTAAAGGTGGTACCTAGACCCTTCATTATTGTTTCTTAAAGGTGGTACCTGGACCCTTCATTATTGTTTCTTAAAGGTGGTACCTGGACCCTTCATTATTGTTTCATAAAGATGGTACCTGGACCCTTCATTATTGTTTCTTAAAGGTGGTACCTAGACCCGTCATTATTGCTTCTTACAGGTGGTACCTGGACCCATCATTATTGTTTCTTAAAGGTGGTACCTGGACCCTTCATTATTGTTTCTTAAAGGTGGTACCTGGACCCTTCATTATTGTTTCTTAAAGGTGGTACCTGAACCCTTCATTATTGTTTCTTAAAGGTGGTACCTAGATCCTTCATTATTGTTTCTTAAAGGTGGCACCTGGACCCATCATTATTGTTTCTTAAATGTGGTACCTGGACCCTTCATTATTGATTTTTAAAGGTGGTACCTGGACCCTTCATTATTGTTTCTTAAAGGGATACCTGGACCCTTCATTATTGTTTCTTAAAGGGGTACCTGGACCCTTCATTATTGCTTCTTAAAAGTGAAGATTGAGACACTTATGCACCATATGGGAATCTTTATTTAGGAAACGTTTCGACACAGTGGCTTCATCAGTCCAGTACAAAGCAGAAAGGTGCAAGGAGAGGAGGAGTTTGAGGTAATCAGTCCCTCAGCCTGGAGTCGATGTGTTCAGTCCATCAATATTGTTCAGTCCATCAATATTGATGGACTGAAAACATCGACTCCAGGCTGAGGGACTGATTACCTCAAACTCCTCCTCTCCTTGCACCTTTCTGCTTTGTATTGGAATGATGAAGCCACTGTGTGGCGAAACGTTTCCTAAATAAAGATTCCCATATGGTGCATAAGTGTCTCAATCTTCAACTTGTCGGTTTTCAAAACCATTCATCACACATTCTTAAAAGTGGTACCTGGACCCTTCATTATTCTTAAAGGTGGTACCTGGACCCTTCAATATTGCTTCTTAAAGGTGGTACCTAGACCCTTCATTATTGCTTCTTAAAGGTGGTACCTGGACCCTTCATTATTCTTAAAGGTGGTACCTGGACCCTTCATTGTTTCTTACAGGTGGTACCTGGACCCTTCATTATTCTTAAAGGTGGTACCTGGACAATTCATTATTGTTTCTTAAAGGTGGTACCTGGACCCATCATTATTATTTCTTAAATGTGGTACCTGGACCCTTCATTATTGTTTCTTACAGGTGGTACCTGGACCTTTCATTATTGTTTCTTACAGGTGGTACCTGGACCTTTCATTATTGTTTCTTACAGGTGGTACCTGGACCCTTCATTACTGTTTCATAAAGGTGGTACCTGGACCCTTCATTATTGCTTCTTAAATGTGGTACCTGGACCCTTCATTATTGCTTCTTAAAGGGGTACCTGGGCCCTTCATTATTGTTTCTTAAAGGTGGTACCTGGACCCTTCATTATTCCTTCTTACAGGTGGTACCTGGACCCTTCATTATTGTTTCTTAAAGGTGGTACCTGGACCCTTCATTATTGTTTCTTAAAGGTGGTACCTGGACCTTTCATTATTGTTTCTTAAAGGTGGTACCTGGACCCTTCATTATTGTTTCTTAAAGGTAGTACCTGGACCCTTCATTATTGTTTCTTAAAGGTGGTACCTGGACCCTTCATTACTGTTTCTTAAAGGTAGTACCTGGACCCTTCATTATTGTTTCTTAAAGGTGGTACCGGGACCCTTCATTATTGTTTCTTAAAGGTGGTACCTGGACCCTTCATTACTGTTTCTTAAAGGTAGTACCTGGACCCTTCATTATTGTTTCTTAAAGGTAGTACCTGGACCCTTCATTATTGTTTCTTAAAGGGGTACCTGGACCCTTCATTATTGCTTCTTAAAAGTGAAGATTGAGACACTTATGCACCATATGGGAATCTTTATTTAGGAAACGTTTCGACACAGTGGCTTCATCAGTCCAGTACAAAGCAGAAAGGTGCAAGGAGAGGAGGAGTTTGAGGTAATCAGTCCCTCAGCCTGGAGTCGATGTGTTCAGTCCATCAATATTGTTCAGTCCATCAATATTGATGAACTGAAAACATCGACTCCAGGCTGAGGGACTGATTACCTCAAACTCCTCCTCTCCTTGCACCTTTCTGCTTTGTATTGGAATGATGAAGCCACTGTGTGGCGAAACGTTTCCTAAATAAAGATTCCCATATGGTGCATAAGTGTCTCAATCTTCAACTTGTCGGTTTTCAAAACCATTCATCACACATTCTTAAAAGTGGTACCTGGACCCTTCATTATTCTTAAAGGTGGTACCTGGACCCTTCAGTATTGCTTCTTAAAGGTGGTACCTAGACCCTTCATTATTGCTTCTTAAAGGTGGTACCTGGACCCTTCATTATTCTTAAAGGTGGTACCTGGACCCTTCATTGTTTCTTACAGGTGGTACCTGGACCCTTCATTATTCTTAAAGGTGGTACCTGGATCCTTCATTTTTGTTTCCTAAAGGTGGTACCTGGACCCTTCATTATTGTTTCTTAAACGTGGTACCTAGACCCCTCATTATTGTTTCTTAAAGGTGGTACCTGGACCCATCATTATTATTTCTTAAATGTGGTACCTGGACCCTTCATTATTGTTTCTTACAGGTGGTACCTGGACCTTTCATTATTGTTTCTTACAGGTGGTACCTGGACCTTTCATTATTGTTTCTTACAGGTGGTACCTGGACCCTTCATTACTGTTTCATAAAGGTGGTACCTGGACCCTTCATTATTGCTTCTTAAAGGTGGTACCTGGACCCTTCATTATTGCTTCTTAAAGGGGTACCTGGGCCCTTCATTATTGTTTCTTAAAGGTGGTACCTGGACCCTTCATTATTCCTTCTTACAGGTGGTACCTGGACCCTTCATTATTGTTTCTTAAAGGTGGTACCTGCACCCTTCATTATTGTTTCTTAAAGGTGGTACCTGGACCTTTCATTATTGTTTCTTAAAGGTGGTACCTGGACCCTTCATTATTGTTTCTTAAAGGTAGTACCTGGACCCTTCATTATTGTTTCTTAAAGGTGGTACCTGGACCCTTCATTACTGTTTCTTAAAGGTAGTACCTGGACCCTTCATTATTGTTTCTTAAAGGTGGTACCTGGACCCTTCATTATTGTTTCTTAAAGGTGGTACCTGGACCCTTCATTACTGTTTCTTAAAAGTAGTACCTGGACCCTTCATTACTGTTTCTTAAAGGTAGTACCTGGACCCTTCATTATTGTTTCTTAAAGGTAGTACCTGGACCCTTCATTATTGTTTCTTAAAGGTAGTACCTGGACCCTTCATGACTGTTTCTTAAAGGTAGTACCTGGACCCTTCATTATTGTTTCTTAAAGGTGGTACCTGGACCCTTCATTATTGTTTCTTAAAGGTGGTACCTGGACCCTTCATTATTGTTTCTTAGAGGTGGTACCTGGAACCTTCATTATTGCTTCTTACAGGTGGTACCTGGACCCTTCATTATTGTTCCTTAAAGGGGTACCTGGACCCTTCATTATTGCTTCTTAAAGGTGGTACCTGGACCCTTCGTTATTGTTTCTTAAAAGTGGTACCTAGACCCTTCATTATTCTTAAAGGTGGTACCTGGACCCTTCATTATTGTTTCTTAAAGGTGGTACCTGGACCCTTCAATATTGCTTCTTAAAGGTGGTACCTAGACCCTTCATTATTTCTTCTTAAAGAGGTACCTGGACCCTTCATTATTGTTTCTTAAAGGTGGTACCTGGACCCTTCATTATTGTTTCTTAAAGGGGTACCTGGAACCTTCATTATTGTTTCTTAAAGGTGGTACCTGGACCCTTCATTATTCTTGAAGGTGGTACCTGGATCCTTCATTATTGCTTCTTAATGATGGTACTTTGACCCTTCATTATTCTTAAAGGTGGTACCTGGACCCTTCATTGTTTCTTACAGGTTGTACCTGGACCCTTTATTATTCTTAAAGGTGGTACGTGGACCCTTCACTATTGTTTCTTAAAGGTGGTACCTGGACCCTTCATTATTGTTTCTTAAAGGTGGTACCTGGACCCTTCATTATTGTTTCTTAAAGGTAGTACCTGGACCCTTCATTATTGTTTCTTAAAGGTGGTACCTGGACCTTTCATTATTGTTTCTTAAAGGTGGTACCTGGACCCTTCATTATTGTTTCTTACAGGTGGTACCTGGACCCTTCATTATTGTTTCTTAAAGGTGGTACCTGGAACCTTCATTATTGCTTCTTACAGGTGGTACCTGGACCCTTCATTATTGTTCCTTAAAGGGGTACCTGGACCCTTCATTATTGCTTCTTAAAGGTGGTACCTGGACCCTTCGTTATTGTTTCTTAAAAGTGGTACCTAGACCCTTCATTATTCTTATAGGTGGTACCTGGACCCTTCATTATTGTTTCTTAAAGGTGGTACCTGGACCCTTCAATATTGCTTCTTAAAGGTGGTACCTAGACCCTTCATTATTTCTTCTTAAAGAGGTACCTTTACCCTTCATTATTGTTTCTTAAAGGTGGTACCTGGACCCTTCATTATTGTTTCTTAAAGGGGTACCTGGAACCTTCATTATTGTTTCTTAAAGGTGGTACCTGGACCCTTCATTATTCTTGAAGGTGGTACCTGGATCTTCATTATTGCTTCTTAATGGTGGTACTTGGACCCTTCATTATTCTTAAAGGTGGTACCTGGACCCTTCATTGTTTCTTACAGGTTGTACCTGGACCCTTTATTATTCTTAAAGGTGGTACTTGGACCCTTCACTATTGTTTCTTAAAGGTGGTACCTGGACCCTTCATTATTCTTAAAGGTGGTACCTGGATCCTTCATTTTTGTTTCTTAAAGGTGGTACCTGGACCCTTAATTATTGTTCCTTACAGGTGGTACCTGGACCCTTCATTATTCTTAAAGGTGGTACTTGGACTCTTCATTATTGTTTCTTAAAGGTGGTACCTGGACCCTTAATTATTGCTTCTTACAGGTGGTACCTGGACCCTTCATTATTCTTAAAGGTGGTACTTGGACCCTTCATTATTCTTAAAGGTGGCACCTGGACCCATCATTATTATTTCTTAAATGTGGTACCTGGACCCTTCATTGTTTCTTACAGGTGGTACCTGGACCCTTCATTATTGTTTCTTACAGGTGGTACCTGGATCCTTCATTATTGTTTCTTACAGGTGGTACCTGGACCCTTCATTATTGTTTCTTACAGGTGGTACCTGGACCCTTCATTACTGTTTCTTAAAGGTGGTACCTGGACCCTTCATTATTGATTCTTAAAGGTGGTACCTGGACCCTTCATTATTGATTCTTAATGGTGGTACCTGGACCCTTCATTATTGATTCTTAAAGGTGGTACCTGGACCCTTCATTACTGTTTCTTAAAGGTGGTACCTAGACCCTTCATTATTGCTTCTTAAAGGGGTACCTGGACCCTTCATTATTGTTTCTTACAGGTGGTACCTGAACCCTTCATTATTGCTTCTTACAGGTGGTACCTGGACCCTTCATTATTGTTTCTTACAGGTGGTACCTGGACCCTTCATTATTGTTTCTTACAGGTGGTACCTGGACCCTTCATTACTGTTTCTTAAAGGTGGTACCTAGACCCTTCATTATTGATTCTTAAAGGTGGTACCTGGACCCTTCATTATTGATTCTTAATGGTGGTACCTGGACCCTTCATTATTGATTCTTAAAGGTGGTACCTGGACCCTTCATTACTGTTTCTTAAAGGTGGTACCTAGACCCTTCATTATTGCTTCTTAAAGGGGTACCTGGACCCTTCATTATTGTTTCTTACAGGTGGTACCTGAACCCTTCATTATTGCTTCTTACAGGTGGTACCTGGACCTTTCATTATTGTTTCTTAAAGGTGGTACCTGGACCCTTCATTATTGTTCCTTAAAGGGGTACCTGGACCCTTCATTATTGCTTCTTAAAGGTGGTACCTGAACCCTTCGTTATTGTTTCTTAAAAGTAGTACCTAGACCCTTCATTATTCTTATAGGTGGTACCTGGACCCTTCATTATTGTTTCTTAAAGGTGGTACCTGGACCCTTCAATATTGCTTCTTAAAGGTGGTACCTAGACCCTTCATTATTTCTTCTTAAAGAGGTACCTGGACCCTTCATTATTGTTTCTTAAAGGTGATACCTGGACCCTTCATTATTGTTTCTTAAAGGGGTACCTGGAACCTTCATTATTGTTTCTTACAGGTTGTACCTGGACCCTTTATTATTCTTAAAGGTGGTACTTGGACCCTTCACTATTGTTTTTTAAAGGTGGTACCTGGACCCTTCATTATTGTTTCTTAAAGATGGTACCTGGACCCTTCATTATTGTTTCTTAAATTTGGTACCTAGACCCTTCATTATTGTTTCATAAAGGTGGTACCTGGACCCTTCATTATTCTTAAAGGTGGTACCTGGACCCTTCATTATTGTTTCTTAAAGGTGGTACCTGGACCCTTCATTATTGTTTCTTAAAGGTGGTACCTGGACCCTTCATTATTCTTAACGGTGGTACTTGGACCCTTCATTATTGTTTCTTAAAGGTGGTACCCGGACCCTTCATTATTCTTAAAGGTGGTATCTGGACCCTTCATTATTGTTTCTTAAAGGGGTACCTGGACCCTTCATTATTCTTAAAGGTGGTACTTGGACCCTTCATCATTGTTTCTTAAAGGAGGTACTTAACTATTCGTTATTGCTTCATAAAGGAGGCACATGAACTCTTCAGTGTTAAATCTTAAAGGTGAACAACGCGATGTTCGGCAAAAATAAATTCTCTCGTTGACGCCAGCCAGAATGTTGTTCAGTTCATAGTTAATCCGGGTTTATGAACAAACCTGCTCTCCCTACCCCTCCAGTCCTCTATTTTTAACACTCGAGCGTTTTTATAGGGCTAGGCTAAAAGTTCCTATCCTTATTTGCAAGCTATGTTACCTGTCTTAGGTCATTTAAAAGAATTTTTTAGGCATTATCGTTATTAATTTTATATTGTTATGAAACTGGCAGAGAGGGAACAGGGTGAAGTTAGAGCCACATGTGGGTCAGATATTTCGTTTGGTTATTTCATTAATGTTCGTATGCTGTGCGAACGTATTCAAGGAATCAAGTGATTCGATGAATGAATGATCGAAGAAGTGGCGTTCTTGAGAAGACTACCGCCAGAGTTGTTTCTCTCTGCTACATCATCCCTCTCACTGAAGTGTAATCAGGTGAGGAACCTGGATAACACTGGCTTTATACATAACAGAAGAGTCAGCCACATCTCTCCGGTGTCGACAAGTAGATGAGACGGGGAAGGGCAATCTCTCTCTCTCTCTCTCTCTCTCTCTCTCTCTCTCTCTCTCTCTCTCTCTCTCTCTCTCTCTCTCTCTCTCTCCAGCTTTCAGGACAGAGAAAGGAAGAGAGAGAGAGATAGAGAGAGAATGAATGAATGAATCCTTCCGGCACCAGATGCTGAGTGAAGCACCTCTGTCCATTACAACAATGCATATCCCTTAGATTCACTTGGTACTTCAAGGCTTTATGCAGTGTCCCATCCCGAGCCTGGGACTCTGAACCTCTCCTACTGATTGTACACGCTACTAATAGTACACGCTACTGTTTGTACACGTTTTCTGTACACGCTACTGATAGTACACCCTACTGTTTGTACGCACTATTGTTTATGCACGCTATTTTGTCAGCGCTAATGTTTGTACAAACTATTTGTACACGGTAATATTTGACCACGCTCCTGTGTGTGTGTGTAAGCTATTGTTTGTATATACTGTTGGGCATGCTACTGTTTGTACACGCTGTTGTTCGTATATACTTGTGTTTGTACACGCTGCTGTTTTGATATGCTGCTGTTTGTTCATGCTGTCTACACATCTGTTTGTGAGCTGTATTCATTGTTTCTTTTGTTGCTTGTGCGCCAATGTTTATGCAATCTCAATTTTACTCTCATATCTACACTTTACTCCTCATAAACTCATTTTTTATTTATTTATTGTTTTGAACTTACTTTTGTTCGTTCTTCTGTTTGTACGCTTTAATATTTGCTCAATGGTTTTTGTGAACCCAGGTGTTGTTCGTTCTTCTGTTTGTGCCTCTGTTCACTGCTGTTTGTGAACCCTCTGCTTACTGAACTGTTTGTGGATACTTATGTTTACGCCGCTTTCTGTTCATGCAATATTTGAGCACAAGAAAACAATTCTTAAGGCTTAATTATCAGAGCCTAGATAATAGGTTTAATGTCTAATAATAATAATAATAATAATGGTTGTCTAGCTTCTTATGTCTGCTGAGTGCACTCCTAGACCCTTTAATAAATAAAGTCTTGCTTCTGTCTATTGATCCAACAGCCTTGCGATTATTTTCTGAGTCTAGTGTTCGTGCGTCTATTGAGCCTCCAGTCTGTCTTTTGAACCTGCAATTTCATACCTGCTGTTTGAGTTTACGGTTGTTGAGGTAGTTCAGTCTGCTTACATGAGCTGATTCTTGGGTCATACATCGCTGAAGACTTGATCTTCAAATCAGTCTGTTTAGAACTTTAAATACTGCCATCTCTCTCTCTCTCTCTCTCTCTCTCTCTCTCTCTCTCTCTCTCTCTCTCTCTCTCTCTCTCTCTCTCTCTCTCTCTCTCTCTCTCTCTCTCTCCCTCTCTCTCTCTCTCTCTCTCTCTCTCTCTCTCTCTCTCGTTTCTGATAAGCTGGAGCACTCCTACAGCACCAGGTTTCCGGTGAAGCTCCTACTTATCATCACAACGTCCATCTGTCAGACACACTCAGGTCTTCAAGGTTTCATTTAGTGTTTTCTTACCCGAGTTTGGTCTTCCGTACCACTCCTACTACCACCTACCATTGATGCAGTTTGAGCCTTACGTCTGTTGAACTTACAGCTTAACGTGTGTTGAGCTTGTTTAGTCTGTTAATTTTACGTATTATATCTCTTACGTTTGTGCAGATCTGACTTGTTTTGAGCATTGAGTTTCATGGTCAGTGATGCCTCGATCCCTCTCTGTGAATTTTGAGTCTTGTTCGTTTCTTGAATTTTGTCTTTGAATCATCAGTGTTGTCTCCAGTTATGTCTGTGAATTATAAGTTTGGTCTATGAGTTTTAAGTTTTCTCTGGGAATTCGTTATCTAGTGAACGACTAATGTGTATAAATCTTACATATTTTACAATTTATTGTAGATTAAGACTCGGGGACTGAATGCTTGTCATAGAATGTTAAATTTATATTCCAGGCTGAGGGACTGAACACCTTCACTACTACTACTACTAACTACTACTACTACTACTAACTACTACTACTACTAACTACTACTACTACTAACTACTACTACTACTAACTACTACTACTAACTACTACTACTAACTACTACTACTACTAACTACTACTACTAACTACTACTACTACTACTACTAACTACTACTACTACTACTACTAACTACTACTACTACTCTCTAATAGAGTGATAAAGCCCCTGATGGGTGAAACGTCTGTTAAATGAGGATACCTAGATGTTGCACATGTGTGATTCATCAAAGGGAAAGGGGGGGGGGTGAGGGAAGTACTACATATGTCCGAGAGATTAGCGAGTAACATTAAGGATTTACATGGGTGAGTGAACTCCATTATTGGGTGCATGTAATGCTATCAGAATAAAAAAAAATATAGAGCCGAGGATGGTAAAAAAGCATTTTAAAGTTTAATAAAATTAACCACTCAGTCATTTGCTTACTATGAGTGCAGGATGCAAGTAACTCAAGCTTTAGTCTTACCTCTTCAGGTATGGGAATGCTGACAATGTTGCTTCTTAAAGGAGGTGCTCGTACTATTGACAATTTTGTTTCTTAAAGGAGGTGGACCACGCAAAATACAACAAATATTTAAACAGCCAAACGGACGGGTCTTCGGTTTATAGTTAATCCGGGTTTATCAACACACCTGCTTCCTCCTCCCCCTCCCTCCCCCCCTCTCTCTCTCTCTGATGTGAAGCTGGAGCACTCCTACAACACCAGGTCTCCCGTGAAGCTCCTGCTTATCATTACAACGCTCAGCTCTCCGACACACTCGGATCTTCAACGTTTCATTCAGTGTTTTCCTACCCGTGGCTGGCCGTCTGCGCCACGTCTACCACCTTCTATTTCTGCTACCATCTGTACCGTTTGTGACTGCGCATCCTACTCTTGACGCGCTGTGCTGTATATCGTTTGTACCTGCTAATGTTTCTGCGAAGACATAAGGTTGTAGGCTCAATAAAAAGACCTTGGGATCTAGGCCTAAATAACCATAAAACAATGTTTTGAGTGTACAGCCTTATGTTTGTTAATCTTAAAACGTTAGGTCTCTTTTCAGAGCTTACAGACTTGTGTATGCTGAGCTTGTTTAGTCTGTTGAACTTTAACCTTTCTATCTTTTAATTCTTCAGATAATATATTTGTGAAGATCCTTCCGTAATGCCTGTTGAGCACCGATTCTTCTCTAATAAGCGGTGTGTCTTGTCTGTTAAGCTGTGAGTCTTGTCTGTTAAGCTGTGAGTCTTGTCTGTTAAGCGGCAAGTCTTGTCTGTTAAGCGGCGAGTCTCCTTTTTTTTTTAAGTCTTGAGTCTTGTTTATGAGCCGCCTTGCATCTTATTTGTGTATGTTAGTCTTGTCTGTGAGCTAGTATCTGGTGTGCCATGAACGGTATTATCTCTTGAAACTCTGTGATAAAATAACCTCAATTTTCTCAGGAGGCTGAGTGGACCATTCATTTTCTGAGTATTTCTTTATCATTTCTTCATCTGCAACTTATCAAGGGTGGAGAGCCCTTAGGGACCCTGACCGAAGATTGGGAAGAACAGACGGTCCTAAGGGATTGAAGGAACTTGATGCAACTTTGGAAGATTAATGCACATAAAATACTCAGAGATTATTGGGGGCTCTCTGGGGAATTATTAATTATTTTATGTATGAGGACCAGAGATAATGTGTATGATTTTGGTATCAGTGGACGACGAGGATTGGGGGGGAAATGAAAAGGGAGCATGCTCCAGGGATTAGGAGTACCATTAAAGATTTACATAGGCGAGTGAACCCACTTTGAATATTGTGCTTGCAGATTTTGCATTAAAGGGAAAGCAGGGCGAGGTGTTAGAGCGTATTAAAAGTAAATAAAATGTATTACCCTTTCGTTTATTAACTTCTCAGTGCAAGACGCAGATGACAAGTTGGAACATCAGTGCCATTACCCCTGATAGTGTTGCTTCTTACAAGAGATGCCTGCACGCTTGACAGTACTGCGTCTTGAAGGTGACCATACCTTTGACATAATTGTTTCTTACAAGAGATGCCTGCACGCTTGACAGTACTGCGTCTTGAAGGTGACAGTACCTTTGACGATATTGTTTCTTACAGGAGATGCCTGCACGCTTGGCAGTACTGCGTCTTGAAGGTGACCATACCTTTGACAGTGTTGCTTCTTATAGGCTATGCCCGCATGCTTGATAATACTGCGTCCTGAAGGTGACCGACCATATCTTGGACAGTGTTGCTTCTTACAGGAAATGCCCGCACGCTTGACAGTGGTGCTTTCTTAATGGTAATCATACGTTTGACAGTACAGCTTCTTAAAGAAGGTGGATGTACGCTTGATAGTATCGCTTCTTAAAGGTGAACGACACAAAAATAAGGGGGGAAAATATATATATGTCTGTCATCGAAGTCAGCAAGACGATTCTTGGATTTACAGTTAATCTCAATTCATCAACACAGCTGCTACCCTCCCTTCACTTCTCCCCTCCACTCTCACACTCTCTCTCTCTCTCTCTCTCTCTTTCTCTTTTCTTTCTTTTTTTTCACTCCCTCGCGTATCTTAGAGGAAGATTCTGATCATTATCGGGCTATGTAAATACTAATTTGCCAGTTTAATTTAAATTAATTTGGACATTGGTTTCCTTTCGATAACTTGAGAATACCTTTCCGATTGGCTTTAAACTTTTAACATTTGTGTATCGTATTTAATTGAAGGGTTGAATTGGTTTTGGGCAGTGTAGCTGCCAGTTCGCAATTCCATTAATATATCTGGAAATAGGTTTCCGTGAGATAACTTGAGAATGCATCTTCATATCTGCATCAAATTTTCAGTTTTAAGATTTGCCATTTAAAAGACAATAGGGAGTGTAATTCCCTGCTGGAGAGCTGAGGAACTGACGAAGATGAAAAATGGAATGAAGCGTCGTACTAACGTAACTCTGCCACATGAAGTCCTGAGGCAGCTGGTAAGCAATCTTGAAATTCGGAGAAAGTGCAGATTTTTTTTCTCGCCATTTTGGGTGTTTACACTAGGAAACTGCATGATACTACTCTATCACTGTAGATAATTTTTTTTTTGTGGGGATTTCAGATATACATGGGAAGCACAAGTGAGTACATGGGAAGACAAGAGAACTTGATAGATCACACTGAGGCTGTCAGCTGATAAAACTCTACTTTTATCTAATCTAAGAACTGTTGTGTATTATCTAGATGTAGATAATATACAGTAGATATAGATAATACGCAACCCTCCGTTCACTCCCTCCAGCTACGATCTCCATTACAGCAGGAAGAAATCCAGATATATTTCGGTGGCTGCACGATCCAAGAGAGGTATCCCCCTTGTTGCACAACTTTAACCTCCTGAATTTCAATATACGCGATAGAAGTAGCGCAAAATGCGGTATAGGTTTCTAATGCTGTTAAATAATAGTGTTGAAGATATGAAGCGAATCAGAAGAGGTATTGACAAGTTATAACGTGGACGCTGATACCTAAATTTCTTCAATGAAAAATATTAAACTAGGACCTGCTGTATATAGCGTAATACTAGTTAAAACCCCACGCTTTTAAAACGCCAGTTTTGAAGCCAGACTGAAGAGGCATTCTCTTATCGCAGAAACCACTGTTTTAAAATGCACCGGCACATTAGGTTTGAAGCCGCTTAAAACTTACGTTATCAAATTATCCTCGGATGAGGCATTCAAATTATGGGATGAAAATCATCATTTAATTTTCTTCACAATTTCTTCCATAAAAATGCAAACTGGGACCTGTATAGTCCAAACTTTATCCAAAAAATTTTCACTGAGATTGACCGGCGATTAAAAGTTAAGGAAGTTTTATTTAAGCCTTGGGCACAGATGTTATGGGTACATAGAGGTACATATATAGATTTATCCTAGGATAACCCAAGAGAGTCAAACGTTAACTTCTGATCAGAAGAGAGAGACAGGACTTATTTCACTTAAATAATTTTCATTAGCCAAATTGGCTTATTAAAACTTACATAAACTAATTTAAAAGCGAAACACCATAAGGTCACAGCCGATCTGAAAATAAATTCTCCAGTTATTTCACAGAATACAATAAAATTTGCATCTATACAACCTAAACCCAAGAACTCATCCATTTCACACGATAGGTCAGCCATTTATGATGTCGTTTAGAGTTATAATCAGGGGAAAATGCTAAACTTGTACGAATTATGTTGCACCTGTGGAATGGAAGGAAAGGGAGGATAAGTCTAGATCCTTTAATCCTAGATCCAGCATCAAGGCGCCCCCTTGAGAAAGCATACTTCAGTTATTTAATACAAAGTGTAATTATTCCATTCCGAGATTATAAATGGCAAAATGGCACCAAAATACTCAACACCAACCTTCAAGTAGGATACACAAACGTTAAAATTTTTAAGCCAATGAGAAGAGGTTTTTCTGAAGTTATTTAGTGGAAACCAATTTCTAAGACTATTAAAATATTTAGCAAAGGGCGCCTACACTGCCAGTTGTTTCATGTACCTTCTTTTGGTGTTAGTTCATTAGGGTTGAAAATTTGAAGATCAGATAAGGAGTTCTGAAGGCATAAATTAAAGCCTTTGAGGAAGTTAGAAGAAGACAAGAACATTGTAGCAAACGATGCGACAAGCTCTGGCATAAACTTGCACAAAATATAATATGTAAGGGTTCACTAAACTCATATATTTAAGCATGACTTTTTCATATCAGTTTTTTCTTTTATTAATTCTGTTAAAAACTGAAATTGAAGCATTTCACAAAAAAAGTCATCAAAAATTTATTCGAATTCACTGATTCCATTTTTTTAGCAATCTTGGTTAATTTCGGTTTGCACCTACAAGCTAAACTTATTGAGTGTCGTCAGTTTTATGGCATGCATCGGCGTTAAGATTTTCAAGCCGATCACAAGCTGCTTCCTTTAGTTACTGAATGGAAATCAGTATTGCTCTGTAATTAATAAAAGTGGCAAATTGGGAGATATACAGGCTAATAAGTGTGAACCTTACTTTCTGGAAAATATACCATGAAGCCGATCACACAAGGCATTCTCCAGTTACTGTACAGATTTCAGTGATTCCAAGTTTTTGACTAATTTAGTATATTGACATATTTTCGCTCACACAAGCTAGACTTCATGGTTACTGTCTTGTCTGTAAGATGTAACAGTCAATAAAAACTGAAGCCGTTCAAAAGAGGTAAATTCAAATATATTGATCATGATGTAACAGAAATATTTTTTTTACACGATTTTACACACACAATTGATAAATGTGCCGATATATACATTAATTTTACTTTCCCTCGTAGCAAGTAGGAAGTGCTTTTTTAAATACTTTAAGCCAAGCAGCGGAGGCTTTACAAGGTTATCAGAGCTATTCCAGCAATCTTAGAACGGGTTCTCAATAGTTGCATGAATCTTGCCTTAGTTAACGTACACAACCGATGAAAACTTGAGACCTATCGGATGAGGCCTTCTCATGTTATAAATGAAATTAAAGTGAAAAGTTGTTAGAAGGAAAACAAAAAAAGAATTCAAGCAACCACTTAAAGGTCCGTCCCTCTTTGGGGATACCTAAATATATCATATTGAAGAAGGGCATGAAATTTATAGAAGAGATGGAAGAAGTGAATGGAAGGTATGAGTTACAACTAACTGTTTCTTAACTCGTGTTACTGTCATTGAGAGAGCTGTGTGTAACTACCACCAGTTCTGCTGTGACAAACAAAACATAGACTTCTAGAACTAATACTACTATTAACGAGGTAGCTTTGTCATCTCGGAGTATCGGTGCAGTTGGTGAGTAAATATAAAAAATTCATTGACAAAAGATTGCCCCAGCAAAGTAGGTAATCGACTCCTATAATTGCAAAATGAGTGTCCAACTGGTTCTCAAATGACTGCATTGTCTGCACGCTTATAATTGTAGCTGAAGTTTATTCCATTCTGCCGCAAGTCTGTTTGAAAAAAAACTTTGCATAAGTTCTTTGTTGCATCTTCTGCCTCTTCAGGTTCTGCTTTTCTTCCTGTTGTCCGGGAAAATTTTTGGCTGAAGTCTTCAATCTTTGCAACCGTAACGTAGGGTGAAACCTTACTCATCAAGAAAACTTTACGGTTTCTATCTGCAGTGACGATGAAGTGACACAAATTTTTTTCATGTCATACACTGACTTTTACTCTCTCTTTCATGGTCTCTGTTGTATTAAATAGACTTGTTTCGGCTGCTACGCTATCTGAAAAATATCTTGGAATGCAACAGGAATCGTAGTTGAACTTTCTTATCCTGAAGTGTCAGAGGAGCTGCAGTAAACTCCCTTAAAAACCTAGGAACTCTAACTCAGCCCTCTCACGAGGTCCAGGATCTGGAGATCACTAAGAAGAGGTCCAGGAGCTTTAGACCAACGCACTCATTCAAACGGCCAGTGAGTTGCGTATCATCGCCGTTAAAACGTTTGTGCAGTAGCTGTATAATGAACATGTATGCTTCAGGAAGTGACACATTGTATAATGAGCATGTATCTGTTTCATGAAGTGACACATAATGAGCATGTATCTGTTTCATGAAGTGACACATAATGAGCATGTATCTATGTTTCATGAAGTAACTGACCCTGAAACAACACACTTTAATAATAAAATTCTTCTCAGTAGTTAAAATAGATAAATACAATGAAACACAATAAGACAAGAGTGTCCACCACATCTGGGTAAATTATCTGCTTCCCCAAAATGCCGCACAGAAAATAAAATAATTTATATATTGTTTTCAAGGCGTCTGTTTTAAATTTTCAACCTTAAAAAGTCATAAAAATAGGTTTTCATATATATATTTTTTTCCAATTTCGACTTCACTTATATTTTATTTAAAATTCTTTATAAATCTATAAATGAAAAAAGTATTTTATTTTTATTAAAGAAACTGACAGCAGTTTTATAGGACAGATAGAAATGCGTCCACAGCTGAGGTGACGAAATAAAATTGAATAAATTAGGATTCACACAGTTCACTAACCATTCAAACCTTCCCCTTAATAACATATATATATATATATATATATATATATATATATATATATATATATATATATATATATATATATATATATATATATATATATATATAGTCTTGCCGAATAGGTAAAACTGGTCACTTAGCAAGGACTCATTTAAAATTAAGTCCTTTCTCTTATACGTTTAAAGATAGATTTTTTCATTTCTGTTAACGTAAAAATTAATAACTTTGTACGAAAAGAACCTTAGAGAACTTAACTAATCTTTTTATAACAAGCACAGTTTAATTTACCTAACCCAACTAAGTATGCTTTAGATAAGTTTACACTAATTTATTGATAAACACACACGATGAAATATTTTTTTTCGTTAGGTTCAGAATGATTTTTGCGAAATTATTGCATGCCCAAATTTTCGCTTGCCATATTCAGCAAGAAGAGCCTTGCTGTTTAATCCAAAATCGCGTTTTATCTATTCAGCACAACATTATTTTATTAAAACATCGGCCATTTCCCACCAAGAGAAAAAAAAACTTCAGTCATCATTCACTCCATCACTGTCTTGAAAGAGGCATGTTTACACTACAGTTATAAAACTGCAACATTAACACCCCTCCTTCAGAGTGCAGGCACTGTACTTCCCATCTCCAGGACTCAAGTCCGGCCTGCCGGTTTCCCTGAATCCCTTCATAAATGTTAACTTGCTCACACTCCAACGGCACGCCAAGTCCTAAAAACCATTTGTCTCCATTCGCTCCTATCTAACACGCTCACGCATGTTTGCTGGAAGTCCAAGCCCCTCGCACACAAAACCTCCTAATAACAGTAACATTTACTTCTCCACAGGAAAAGAAGTAGCCTCAGTAATAACTTCGGTGATATATATCTTGAATTTGACCAAATACCTAGTATATTCACTATATTAAAAAGGTATAAGGATTTTCAGCACAGCTCACTGATGAACAGTGGGATACAAATACGACAGTGAGACAGAGGCGGTCATAATGACATATATACCAGCTTAGGGTCTATGAGAGTTTGAGTGGAAGGAATAATTTCCTCGACAACGTACTCAAATCATCCCATCAACTCTTCCCCTCCACCCGACGAGTCAGGATATTACAACACACCTAACAGTCACCAGATGATCTAAGCTTACATATCACTGATGATAAATTAAACTCGTGAGCAACTTCTGGCTATCTTTATTCTGTAGAAGTTTCGCCGATACAAAAGACTGGGGAGGTAGAAGATAAGGTAATCAGTCCTTCAGCCTAGGAACATGTATTCAGTACGGTCGTGTTGTAGATGAATGGTTCAGAGAGCCAACAACTTGATAAATTAGACACATCAGCATCTTGGGATCTTGATACATGGAATTCTACGCTTGCCTAATTTATATGCATGACCTACTTACACGTATGGATTTGTCCAAGGTGACACCACCGACGTCGTGCTTCACCTAACCTGTCTGCATTATAATAAATTCTTTCTTCGCGCATGTGCTGTATTCTTATCAAGATTGACGGACTGATTATAAAGACTGCAGACCAAAGGACTGATTACACCAATCTCCTTCTTCACTATTCTTCTTTTTATCGGACTGATGAAGCCACTGTGTGGCGAAACATTTCCACAATAAAGATACCTAATTTACTGTAGTCTTGATATATCACTACTAGATGGCTGTGCTTACCGTGCTTGCAGCTGATATACATGTACCTTACACGAGTATGGTTTGTCTTGAATGCGCCAATTAAACACACACACACTTCGTGCCTGCAACAGGGATTCAGACGCCTCTATAGTAGAGCCAAGTGGTACACAACGGTAGATACGAAACTGCTCACCACAAAATCTCTCCTCGAAACAAAGATAAAAATCTCCAAAATCATCACAGCCGGATCAGTCAGGCTGAGATGATTTTGTGGGCAGGCGGGTCGCTAACAACAGCATATTGGTTAAATAAGCAATCAACAGGGAAGGTGGGCCGGGCTGCGAAGGTATATAAAACTCGTAAATCTGTCATAGGTAGGTTAGGTTAGGTAAGGTTTGTCAGGAAACAGGACAGGTGTTTCTTGACGCGGGTCTTAGTTATGTGATGACCTACAGCTGGAGCTTGGTCATCTGACGAGGCCTTCCACCGGCTTACCCCTCCACCCCCTTAAAAGTTATATTGCTGTCACAAGTAGATGCTTATCGTTATGGTTAAAACCAAAACTACTGTTGCAGTCAACTACCTGACCTGCGAGTTTTGTGTCCAACAATTTTGTTTCCATAGTTTTCCAAAAAATACTTTGTTTTTCATGAAAAAGCTGAAATATTTTTCAAACTTTTAAACAGTGTGAAGGAAAAAATAAACGTTTTTGCCCGGAACTTTTTTCTAAAATATTCATGCTTACTCAAAACTGCATTAGCCAACTTTTTTATTTAATATATTGTAAATTCTTGAGAGGACTTAATAAATTTAGTTGTAATTTTGACACAGAATAAAAAAATATTCGAATTACATTGACTAGTTCTATGAACAGGTTAGATAAACAACTCAGATAGGTTGGGCGACAACAATATTATTGTTAGGTAAAAGGACACAGGCAACTCAAGTGACATTGCGGCAACGTTTCGCTCTCCACGAGCTTTGTCAAGACGTTACAGGACCGGGGTCCTGACATGGGTCTTAATGTTGCGATGATCCGTCTCTGGCTCCCAAAGGAGAATGAGTTCCTGAATGTTGCATCACGTTCTGCTGAAGCAGTGTTCTGGACAGTGCATCTGGCGCGTCTCCTAAGCGACAACACCGCCGTCTGTTTTCTTTGGGTTCCTGGCAGGAACACCGGGCACATTACACACATAGATATGTATATTCTTTCAAAAATTCATACGTTAGCGAGGAGCATGTGTGGTAATCACGGGCAACAGCTTGTCCAGGGTGTTGACTCCTTGCTACACTAGGGTAGCTGCAGTCCTCTCTGGGTCCTCCTCAGGAGGGGACGTCAGTGCTAGTTTCCTGCGGAGTGTGTCAGTGACGTGACACTCCAAGAACATAGTGTATCAGGGGTGCCGGACAGCGGACTGGCAGTGCTGTCTTATCTTTTCCTCTGCTTTGTCGACCATCATCTTCGCTGTGGAAAAGCCCAAACGAAGCCGATGAATGGCGGTACATTGCGGTCTGGACCAGCTTCTATTATATGGATGGGATTGGGGATGATTTCTCCCTGAGTCAAAAACATTACATATATATATATATATATATATATATATATATATATATATATATATATATATATATATATATATATATATATATATGTCGTGCCGAATAGGCAGAACTTGCGATGTTGGCTTAAATAGCAACGTTCATCTTGCCATATAGGACAAGTGAAAATTTGTGTATGCAATAATTTTGCCAAAATCATTCTGAACCTAACGAAAAAAATATATTTGATTGTGTTTTTTTAGTATTAAATTATTGTAAACAAATCTAAAATATATTTAGTAGGGTTAGGCTAAAATAAATTGCGCTTGTTATAATAAGGTTAGGTAAGTTTCCTAAGTTCCTTTTGGTGCAAAATTATAATTTTTAACATCAACATTAATGAAAAAAAATATATCTTTAAACGTATAAGAGAAAATTTTAGAAAGGACTTAATTTTAAATGAGTTCTTGCTAATTGACCAGTTTTACATATTCGGCACGACATATATATATATATATATATATATATATATATATATATATATATATATATATATATATATATATATATATATATATATAGGTAGTAGGTTGGTAGACAGCAACCACCCAGGGAGGTACTACCGTACTGCCAAGTGAATGTAAAACAAAAGCCTGTAATTGTTTTACATGATGGTAGGATTGCTGGTGTTTTTTGTCTGTCTCATAAATATGCAAGATTACAGGTATGTCTTGCTACTTCTACTTACACTTAGGTCACACTACACATACATGTACACGTTTATTTATAAACACTCATCTGAGTTTTCTTTGATTTTATCTTAATAGTTCTTGGTCTTATTACTTTTCCTTTTATATCCATGGGGAAGTGGAATAAGAATCTTTCCTCCGTAAGCCATGCGTGTTGTAAAACTCAACTAAAATGCCGGGAACATTGGGCTAGTAACCCCTTTTCCTGTAAAGATTACTAAAAAGAATAAGAAGAAAATTGTCAAAGTGGGAAGTCTGAATGTGCGTGGATGTTATGCAGATGATAAGAAAGAGATGAATGTGGATGTTATAAATGAGAAGAAGCTAGATGTCCTGGCTTTAAGTGAAACAAAACTGAAGGGGGTGGGAGAGTTTCAGTGGAGAGGAATAAATGGGATTAGGTCAGGGGTTTCAAATAGAGTTAGAGCTAAAGAAGGAGTAGCAATAATGTTGAAGGATAAGATATGGCAGGAAAAGAGGGACTATAAATGTATTAATTCAAGGATTATGTGGAGTAAAATAAAGGTTGGATGTGAAAAGTGGGTTATAGTAAGTATATATGCACCTGGAGAAGAGAGAAATGTAGAGGAGAGAGAGAGATTTTGGGAAATGTTGAGTGAATGCGTGGGGAGTTTTGAACCAAGTGTGAGAGTACTTGTGGTTGGGGATTTCAATGCTAAAGTGGGAAAAAATGTTTGGAGGGAGTAGTAGGTAAATTTGGGGTGCCAGGGGTAAATGTAAATGGGGAGCCTTTAATTGAGCTATGTGTAGAAAGAGATTTGGTAATAAGTAATACATATTTTATGAAAAAGAGGATAAATAAATGTACAAGGTATGATGTAGCACGTAATGAAAGTAGTTAGATTATGTATTGGTGGATAAAAGGTTAATGTGTAGGCTCCAGGATGTACATGTTTATAGTTATAGCTACAGTTAGAGTAAGAGGTAGATGGGACAAGAGGAAGGTGGCAACAACAAGTAAGAGGGAAGTGAAAGTGTATAAACTAAGGGAGGAGGAAGTTCGGGTGAGATATAAGCGACTATTGGCAGAAAGGTAGGCTAGTGCAAAGATGAGTAGTGGGGGGGTTGAAGAGGGTTGGATGAGTTTTAAAAATGCAGTATCAGAATGTGGGGTAGAAGTTTGTGGTTATATGAAGGTGGGGGCAAGAGGAAAGAGGAGTGATTGGTGGAATGATGAAGTAAAGGGTGTGATAAGACAAAAAGTTAGCTTATGAGAGGTTTTTACAAAGCAGAAGTGTTATAAGAAGAGCAGAGTATATGGAGAGTAAAAGAAAGGTGAAGAGAGTGGTGAGAGAGTGCAAAAGGAGAGCAGATGATAGAGTGGGAGAGGCACTGTCAAGAAATTTTAATGAAAATAAAAAAAATTTTTGAAGTGAGTTAAACATGTTAAGAAAGCCTAGGGAACGTATGGATTTGTCAGTTAAAAACAGAGTAGGGGAGTTAGTTAGTAGATGGGGAGAGGGAGGTATTAGGTAGATGGCGAGAATATTTTGAGGAACTTTTAAATGTTGAGGAAGAAAGGGAGGCTGTAATTTCATGCACTGGCCAAGGAGGTATAGCATCTTTTAGGAGTGAAGAAGAGCAGAATGTAAGTGTGGGGGAGGTACGTGAGGCATTACGTAGAATGAAAGGGGGTAAAGCAGCTGGAACTGATGGGATCAAGACAGAAATGTTAAAAGAAGGGGGGGGGGGATATAGTGTTGGAGTGTTTGGTACTTTTGTTTAATAAATGTATGAAAGAGGGGAAGGTACCTAGGGATTGGCGGAGAACATGTATAGTCCCTTTATATAAAGGAAAGGAGGACAAAAGAGATTGTAAAAATTATAGAGGAATAAGTTTATTGAGTATACCAGGAAAAGTGTACGGTAGGGTTATTATTGAAAGAATTAGAGGTAAGACAGAATGTAGGATTGCGGATGAGCAAGGAGGTTTCAAAGTGGGTAGGGGATGTGTAGATCAAGTGTTTACATTGAAGCATATATGTGAACAGTATTTAGATAAAGGTAGGGAAGTTTTTATTGCATTTATGGATTTAGAAAAGGCATATGATAGAGTGGATAGGGGAGCAATGTGGCAGATGTTGCAAGTATATGGAATAGGTGGTAAGTTACTGAATGCTGTAAAGAGTTTTTATGAGGATAGTGAGGCTCAGGTTAGGGTGTGTAGAAGAGAGGGAGACTACTTCCCGGTAAAAGTAGGTCTTAGACATGGATGTGTAATGTCACCATGGTTGTTTAATATATTTATAGATGGGATCGTAAAAGAAGTAAATGCTAGGGTGTTCGGGAGAGGGGTGGGATTAAATTATGGGGAATCAAATACAAAATGGGAATTGACACAATTACTTTTTGCTGATGATACTGTGCTTATGGGAGATTCTAAAGAAAAATTGCAAAGGTTAGTGGATGAGTTTGGGAGTGTGTGTAAAGGTAGAAAGTTGAAAGTGAACATAGAAAAGAGTAAGGTGATGAGGGTATCAAATGATTTAGATAAAGAAAAATTGGATATCAAATTGGGGAGGAGTAGTATGGAAGAAGTGAATGTTTTCAGATACTTGGGAGTTGACGTGTCGGCGGATGGATTTATGAAGGATGAGGTTAATCATAGAATTGATGAGGGAAAAAAGGTGAGTGGTGCGTTGAGGTATATGTGGAGTCAAAAAACGTTATCTATGGAGGCAAAGAAGGGAATGTATGAAAGTATAGTAGTACCAACACTCTTATATGGGTGTGAAGCTTGGGTTGTGAATTCAGCAGCGAGGAGGCGGTTGGAGGCAGTGGAGATGTCCTAAGGGCAATGTGTGGTGTAAATATTATGCAGAAAATTCGGAGTGTGGAAATTAGGAGGTGTGGAGTTAATAAAAGTATTAGTCAAAGGGCTGAAGAGGGGTTGTTGAGGTGGTTTGGTCATTTAGAGACAATGGATCAAAGTAGAATGACATGGAGATCATTTAAATCTGTAGGAGAAGGAAGGCGGGGTAGGGGTCGTCCTCAAAAAGGTTGGAAGGAAGGGGTAAGGGAGGGTTTGTGGGCGAGGGGCTTGGACTTCCAGCAGGCGTGTATGAGCGTGTTCGATAGGAGTGAATGGAGACGAATGGTATTTGGGACCTGACGATCTGTTGAAGTGTGAGCAGGGTAATATTTAGTGAAGGGATTCGGGGAAACCGGCTATTTTTATATAGCCGGACTTGAGTCCTGGAAATGGGAAGTACAGTGCCTAGACTCTAAAGGAGGGGTTTTGGGATATTACCAGTTTGGAGGGATATGTTGTGTATCTTCATACGTATATGCTTCTAAACTGTTGTGTTCTGAGCACCTCTGCAAAGAGTGATTATGTGTGAGTGAGGTGAAAGTGTTGAATGATGAACATATTTTCTTATTGGGGATTTTCTTTCTTTTTGGGTCACCCTGCCTCGGTGGGAGACGGCCGACTTGTTGAAATATATATATATATATATATATATATATATATATATATATATATATATATATATATATATATATATATATATATATATATATATATATATATATAGGTGAAGGACAGGTGGTAGTAGTAGTTGCTATACATGCTCTCTGTGTCCTTGTAATGTTGGTAAAGTCTTCACATTTCACTGAATCGAGAGCCCTTCACCAGCATCGACAACCCCCCCCCCCCCCCCCTTTCATCAAAAGGTGTAATGGTAAATGAAAGGGGAGCATAGTTAGCCAATGTTCCTACTGTGTAATTATATAGAATAGGGTAACAGCACACTGCAGATGTATTTAGTTTTGTTAAATTAAAGAACAAAAAAGAATACGAATAAAACCTGCAAGTATGGCGTCTGCAGTGCTCCATGTGGAAGCCTCGTTGACCATACTGTACAGGAAACTCTCACTGCCTAGGAAAAAAATATCTGATTTCGAAAATGTTTCGCTGTTTGTAGAGCTTCGTCAAGTATAATCTCTGATAAAGCTCAACACAGAGTGAAACTTTGTCCTGGTAAAAGTTGTGTAACGTGTCTGCTCAGTATTGTGGGCAGTGAGACTTTCGAGTCCAGCTTAATCTTGTGAACTTCAGGTTAGGCTAGGTAAGGCTCGTCAGGGTACAGGACAAGTGTTTCCTGACGCGGGTCTTAGATGACGATCCGCCGTTGGAGCCTTTGGTCATCTGACCGAGGCCTTCCGCTGGCTTACCGGTCCACCCCTTTAAAAATTATGGTCATAGTTATAACCAATGTAAACTTTCATGACAGAGTTGCTCCTTCATCAGAAACAAAATTATAAACCTAAGATGCGCTGGACGTAACTGTTTTTTCTGACGAGGTTATATATCTTGATGTATGTGCGCTGATGTGTGTACGTTGGTGTGTGTGTGCGCTCATGTGTGTACGTTGGTGTGTGTGTGCGCTGATGTGTGTACGTTGGTGTGTGTGTGCGCTGATGTACTCACCTATTTGTACTCACCTATTTGTGGTTGCAGGGGTCGAGTCATGGCTTCTGGTCCCGCCTCTTCACTGATTGCTACTAGGTCCTCTCTCTCCCTGCTCCATGAGCTTTATCATACCTCGCCTTAAAACTATGTATGGTTCCCGCCTCCACTACTTCACTTTCTAGGCTATTCCACGGCTTGACTACTCTATGACTGAAGAAATACTTCCTAACATCCCTTTGATTCATCTGAGTCTTCAACTTCCAATTGTAACCTCTTGTGTCTGTGTCCCATCTCTGGAACATCCCGTCTTTGTCCACCTCGTCTATTCCGCGCAGTATTTTATATGTCGTTATCATGTCTCCCCTGACCCTCCTGGCCTCCAGTGTCGTCAGGCCGATTTCCCTCAACCTTTCTGTATGTACGTTGGTGTGTGTGTGCGCGCGCTGATGTGTTTGCGCTGGCTGGTGTGTGTGCGCGCTGATGTATGTTCACTGATATGTATGTGTGTGCCATGATATGTGTACGCTGAAAACAATGCATATACGCGTTACAGGGTATACATCTCAGTAGGTAAACACTTAAGAGTTTACTTTGATCCCAATAGGCCCATGTTGGGCTTAAAGCATTGTTGATTGGTCGGCCTTAATGACCCTCCTGTGTCTGTAGGTTTTAGGCCCAATTATTCAACCAGTGTATACAAACTAGATCGCAGGCTTTGTTAGTGTCATAGGCTAGCTGGTAAGTTTCGTTGCTTGTGGAACAAGACTAACTGTTGGCTTGTTACCGAGGCTAGAATATGTCCTATGATTGTGGTTGGGTGTGAATTGGATTTTCCTAACATGGGTCAGTAGGCCTGCAGCAATGCTCTTCGTATTTTTTTTATGCAACTCTCCTTTCCCTCCACAGCCCTTTGTTTATCTACCCACTGCAGAACCCTTATGAACTCTATACTCACCCCAGTGCCTATTACCGTGTACCCACCCTGGTCTCCCTCTGTCTCGGCACCCACCCCAGTCCCTTCTTTCTACACATTGCCTTTCATTCACTACCTACTTCAGTGCCTTACTGTTTACTCACCTTAGTTCCCATCTGCCTACCCACTCCAGTGCCCTTCAGTCACTCCCCTCCCCGATGCCTTTCGGTATACCCACCTCATTGCCTTTTTGTTTTGCCTCATCCTAGGTTTCTCTGCTTCCTTACTCATCAAGTGGCACTCTTCTCTTGTAGCTGGGGAAAGGGGATATAAGCTAATTTTCTTTAAAAATGTGTTAATTAAAATCTCGACTTTACCACAGACACAATTACTGATTTTCTTGAACTTCAGCTCACAAATACCTGTAATAAACATAGTAATCTCAGCAGCTATTATTCTCCATCAGTCTCTGATATACTTGATGTCCGGACTCAGGCTGGATTTTAAGAGCAGAACTCTTGAAGTCCGTCTCAGGTACTCCACTTCGATAGTTCTTACATCGTACAATTATCTTTTTCTTTATTCGTCTCAGTTTTGCTCTTATTTTTGAATCCTTAAGTACACCATTGTTTTATTAAAAAAAGCAATGCAAGTACTTTGTTATTGCATTAATTAGATGCTTGCATCTTACTTGCCGATCTTGTGATAGGTGAAGTACTTACACCAAATTAAGTATCGTCACTTGACTAATAAAATGAAACAAATAATTTTTTTCACGTAAAAAAAAAAATCATTGCACATCCACGGAGGAAAAAATATGAAAACTCCTAAAATGTATATTCGCATGGTCATAAAAGAGACGTGTAGTTAAGCAGATGGTGATCCACACATCGTAGCTGCAGTCCCTCGGGAAGCTCACCGTACTCAGTACCTCAAGGATACCTGAAGGATGTTTCTGAAGGTCTTGGTCCCATCGGTCACAGACCAGGCCTGCTGGTGAATTATGGCCTGATCAACTAAACTGTTACCGTTAGCTGTACGCAGTTCATCGTATGAACAACAACCCAGTTGATCAGGAACTGACTTTAGGGACTTATCCAGTTTCCTCTAGAAGACAGCAAGGGATCTATTGAGAATCCCTCTTGCGTATAATGGAAGGCTGTTTAATAGTCTTGGGCCTCTAATACTTATTGAATTCTTTCTCTCAGTGGTTTCATGGCACTCCTGTTTTTCAGTGGGAATATTTTACACCGTCTGCCCTTGTATCAGGGTGCAGTCCAGGCGCCAGCTAACTCATGATTAATCTCCTCTCTGAAAAAACTTCCTCTTCTGATCTCTGGATTCTGCTAGACATGACTGAGCATTCCAGTATCCCTTCAAGGCGGGAGGGAGGTTCATTGAGGCCAGTGAAAGGCTTTTGATCAGAGGAATTGAAAATATCTTTCCCTTGGATATGACAGGATCACCCTCAGTTCTTCAAGTGTTCTATGACAGTTATGGGTTTAGCGCTTCCCCTTGAATATAATAATATTAATCTAACAACTGTAAACAACCGTATACAACTGTAGTAGTGTAATGAAGTTGGTAGAATTACCGACAATATGTAAAGTAAAAGGACACAAATGCAACTAATGTGACATTTATTGTGGCAACGTTTCGCTCTCCAGGAGCTTTATTGTTTGTAATGGCTTGATAAAGCTCCTGGAGAGCGAAACGTTGCCTCAATAAATGTCACATTAGTTGCACTTGTGTCCTTTTACTTTACAAACTGTAGTAGTCTTCTAACAGATGTGAACAACTGTAAATAACTGTGTATGACGTTGACTACAGTCATAAAACTTGCCTGTTGCATTCTGAGGTGAAAATCGAGAAAAGTTGACGAAGTATTGGTTCCACTAGCAAATTTACCTATCCCTTCACTCTAACACTATTGAATTTCCAAGAACCTTAAGTCTGATGAACGACCTTTAATGCTTCGTATACCTTTTCAAGCATTCACGTGTATTGTAACACAAACGATCCAGAGACGAAGTCTTAATGTTTCTGTATGCATCCAGGTGGCTCCATAGTCTTTCGTTCCAGAGCTATCCATTTCAAGACACCTCAAACTATGTATCCACACAATGACCCTAAGGTCTCTCTCTCTCTCTCTCTCTCTCTCTCTCTCTCTCTCTCTCTCTCTCTCTCTCTCTCTCTCTCTCTCATCTCTGCCCACCTCCTCTTCCTCACTCCTCCCCAGGTCGACTTCCCTCCCCTCCGCCACTCCACCTTCAGTCTTTCTCTAATGACAGTGCCATTGAGTTCTCGGTATGCAGATGAGTTTAAGAGCACCCGTTAGTAGGGTGTGGGGCGTGACACTATGTTGTAATGCTTCACTCACTCTTCCAGTGGCTCACTCTTGCCACAGCCTCGCACTGCTGCTGTTTCTCTAGTCATATTCCCGTCAAGAAGTATTGTCTATATCTGCGTCAAATCGATGCTGTTTTTAGGTTGAGTTTATTTAAACTGAATATTTGTATGTATACTGAGTGTATGTATACTGAGTGAATGTATACTGAGTGCATGTATACTGAGTTATTGTATTTATACTGGGTATTGTTTTGTAATGAGTGATTGTGAAGCAGAATCAGTAGAGATGAGAAGACGATATAATCAGTCCATCACCCTTGAAGACGTAGTTTTGAGGTGGTCAGTCCCTCAACCTGGAGAAATGTTTTGTTCCATAGTCTGAAACAATCTGATTGTTTCAGACTGTTACACACGTGTCTTACCAACCTGTCGGTATTGTATACCATCTTAATATTCACTGAGTGATTGTGTTATACGAAGCATTATTTTTATATTTCTTTCTTAAAGTCCTTTCAATTATTTTTCCTTCAATTATTTTTATTTTTTTAAAGCCTTTACCTTCCGATATATTTATTGTAAATAGTTTATTGGTTTGTACTTTGTTTAATATTAAACAACATGCTTATATAGATAGTGTGAACTGGATGCCAGGTACGGCTCTGAGTTGTCATTTGGATGAAGGATTTTATTTCTCTGATGTCCCTATGTCTTGAGAACCTTTGAGGAATGAACGAGAGAGTGAGATGCTGTCGAGGAGGGTATTGGGATGGGGGAACACTACTGGCTGCCCGTCGCGTAGTGTAACCGGTGTCTTCTGGTTGTCCGCAAAGTTGAGACAAGTGTGAAACATTGAGAACATTAACACTGACAAGTGCACGCAGTCAAACGAGGAAAAGTTGACGTCTTCTTGTACCCTGAGTCCCGTAACTTTGGAATTATATTATAGGAATGTGGATAAAGGGTTTACAGAACCAACAGGATAGTGAATTAGATACGTTTAAACAACATTTGGGTATCTTTTTCTAGAAACGTTTTGCCAACCAGTGGCTTCCTCAGCCCATTCCAGTATCATTCTTCTCTGTATTGGACTGAGGAAGCCACTGATTGGCGAAACGTTTCCTCATTAAAGATACCCAAGTGTTGCACATGTTTACTTCTAACACCAGTGTATCTGGGACGCTTGTAACATCTTCACTTCTAACAGCAGTGCATCTGGGACGCCTGTAACACCTTCACTTCTAACACCAGTATATCTGGGACGCCTGTAACACCTTCACTTCTAACACCAGTATATCTGGGACGCCTGTAACCCCTTCACTACTAACACAGTGTATCTGGGACGCCTGTAACACCTTCACTTCTAACACTGTTGTATCTGGGACGCCTGTAACACCTTCACTACTAACACAGTGTATCTGGGACGCCTGTAACACCTTCACTACTAACACAGTGTATCTGGGACGCCTGTAACACCTTCACTTCTAACACCAATGTATCTGGGGCGCCTGTAACACCTTCACTTCTAACACCAGTGTATCTGGGACGCTTGTAACACCCTCACTTCTAACACCAGTGTATCTGGGACGCCTGTAATACCTTCACTTCTAACACCAGTGTATCTGGGACGCCTGTAACATCTTCACTTCTAACACCAGTATATCTGGGACGCCTGTAACACCTTCACTTCTAACACCAGTATATCTGGGATGCCTGTAACCCCTTCACTACTAACACAGTGTATCTGGGACGCCTGTAACACCTTCACTTCTAACACTGTTGTATCTGAGACGCCTGTAATACCTTCACTACTAACACTGTTGTATCTAGGACGCCTGTAATACCTTCACTACTAACACAGTGTATCTGGGACGCCTGTAATACCTTCACTACTAACATAGTGTATCTGGGACGCCTGTAACACCTTCACTTCTAACACTGTTGTATCTGGGACGCCTATAACACCTTCACTTCTAACACCAATGTATCTGGGACGCCTGCAATATCTTCACTTCTAACACCAGTATATCTGGGACGCCTGTAACACCACTTCTAACACCAGTGTATCTGGGACGCCTGCAATATCTTCACTTCTAACACCAGTATATCTGGGACGCCTGTAACACCACTTCTAACACCAGTGTATCTGAGACGCTTGTAACACCTTCACTTCTAATGCGGCAGGTGACAGACCCGCACTGCGCTACTCTGAGAAAACTTCCCCTCACTCCTTCAGTTGCAGCCTTGCAAAGCTCCTGATGACGCACTGAGAAGTGCGAAAGTACTTGAGCTAAAGATTTCCATCCCCGTGACTTGTCTTGCGCGCACACACACACACACACACACACACACATGCATACATACATTATATATATATATATATATATATATATATATATATATATATATATATATATATATATATATATATATTATAGGATAGGGTCCACCTCTGGTGTAAATTGTGGGACCCATAGCCTCGGAGAAGTGGATAAAAAGGCTTCAAGGAAGAATATTTGGATTTCTTCCTGAAGCCGTTTGAATATTCCACTTCCCCTACCACCCCATCTTTTAATATATATATGTATATATATATATATATATATATATATATATATATATATATATATATATATATATATATATATATATATATATATTTGTCGTGCCGAATAGGTAAAACTGGTCATTTAGCAAGAACTCATTTAAAATTAAGTCCTTTCTGAAATTTTCTCTTATACGTTTAAAGATATATTTTTTCATTAATGTTAATGTAAAAAATTTTAATTTTGCACCAAAAGAATCTTGGAAAACTTACCTAACCTTATTATAACAAGAGTAGTTTATTTTAGCCTAACCCTGCTAAATATATTTTAGATTTGTTTACAATAATTTAATACTAAACAAACAGTGAAATATATTTTTTTCGTTAGGTTCCGAATGATTTTGGCGACATTATTGCATACACAAATTTTCGCTTGTCCTATATGGCAAGATGAGCGTTGCTATTTAAGCCAAGATCGCAAGTTCTGCCTATTCGGCACGACATATATATATATATATATATATATATATATATATATATATATATATATATATATATATATATATATATATATATATATAAGGAATTGTAGTTATACAGTGAGGGATGTGTATATACAGTGTGTTTTGTGTTTCTCGGAGGATAGCCGTATTCTGAATTGTGTATTTAGTGCGCTCAAAATTCTGAATTATTTATAGTGATCTCTCTGCACAGTGTTATGGTTCAACAATGAGGGATTTTTATATGGAGTTTTGTCTCTGTGCTCTTATCTGGTTTTTAGAGTGAGAGATGTATGTACAATGTGCGTAGCATTCATACTGAGTGGTGGTGTTTCATACACCTGTGTGTTGACTCATGCACCTGTGTGTTGATTCATGCACCTGTGTGTTGATTCATGCGCCTGTGTGTTGATTCATACACCTGTGTGTTGATTCATACACCTGTGTGCTGATACATTACACCTGTTTATTGATACAGTCCGGAGTTGGTGACTACTCATTTCTCTCCGTCTGTCTGTCTCTCTCTCTCTCTCTCTCTCTCTCTCACTCTGACAATCGGGACCAGTTCAGATATTTACCCACTAACCTGATGCCAATCGGAAACACGATATCCTATTGATCGCCCTCGTGTACTGACAAGGTCGACCACGCATGATTCTTCTCTGACAAGAGCCAGGTGAAGGTGCCAGAGAGGGTGCCAGGTGAAGGTGCCAGGGAAGGATCCCAGATGAAGGTGCCAAGGGAGGGGTGCCAGGGAAGGGTGCCATATGAAGGTACTAGGTGAAGGTACCAGGAGAGGGTGCTAGGGGTGCCAAGGGATTACTCCAGGTGAGTGAGTTAGGCGAATAAAGGTTGTTAGAATCCCTCCTGGAGGAGCACTGCTGGAGAAACTCTGTTCGGGAATCCCTGATGGAGAAGCAACCATAGAGAAGCCTTGATGGACAAGTCTGGGTGGAGAAGCCTTGTTCGAAAAGCCTTGTTGGAGAAACCTTGTTGGATAAGCCCTGATTGAGAAGCCTCGTTTTAGAAGCCCTATGGAGAAGCATTGCGAGAGAGAATCCCTGTTGGAGAAGCCTTGATGGAGAAACCTCGATAGAGAATACTTGTTAGAGAAGCCTTGTTGGAGAAGCGTTAATAGAGGAGCCTTGTTGGAGATGCCTTGATGGAGAAGCCTTGTTGGAGAAGCCTTGACAGAGAAGCCTCCACTACTCTTAGGTCTGAGACCAGTGAGGCTGTAGCTACAATATTGTCTGCACAGAGAGAAGGTCAGAGGTGAACACTGTTCCCAACAGCTGCCTGGAGGTGACAGTGCGCTGGTGCTGGTGAGGTGGTGTGGTGCTGCTGGTGTGATGTAGGTATGGTGATGTGGTGCTGGGCTTGTGGTGATGATGTGATAGTGTTGCTGTGAATGTATGCGTGGTGGGGAGATGCTGTGGTGCTTGTGTTGGCTTGGGTGTGGTGTTATGTGAGGGTGATGAAGTACAGACAAGCTATTAGACTGTAAAAGAGATAGGGTAACGGGGTGAGATCGTAGTGTTGTTGTATGGTCGTAGTGTTGTAGAGTGGTCGTGGTCTCAAAATATGTGGCCCTCTCAAAGTAACCTTTGGATTTCAATTGGACCTCTCGTCTACCACATGGGACCACCGGACTTCCCTTTTACGTCTGGTCTACCACAAAAATGACTTGCAGATTGCCAAAGATTGTTGCTGCTTGATGAGTGGACTGGGTTTTGGGTGCAGTATTTTATGGTTGTAGTAGACTTCATAATTTTTTGTTCAACATAACTCAATTTGTTTTCCTTTTCTTTCCCAAACATCACAGTGGTTCTTCAGACGCCAGCAGGGGTCCTGTTTATTGATTGTTTAACGGGGGATTAAAGCCTACCGACTACACGAGGGTTATTTAAGGCTGCATGTTATCTGTTCACCAGTCAAGAATACTTTAGTACCTAAAATAAGTATTAAACTCTTAAGTGTACGTACACTGAGAGACATGCACCTCTGGGTGTACATATTCCGCGTTGGTTTATGTGTCTCCCGTCTGGGTGTACATATTCTGCGTTGGTTTATGTGTCTCCCGTCTGGGTGTACATATTCCGCGTTGGTTTATGTGTCTCCCGTCTGGGTGTACATATTCTGCGTTGGTTTATGTGTTTCCCGTCAACTTCTTCCTTTATTATTATTTGCCAGTGGTAAAAAATTTTCTACATAAACTGGGAACATCCTAGTAGATTAACTTCGAGTTTGACAGAGTTGTACCCTGGCGTGATGCGGTGAGTCTCTTAGCAGGTTAATCGAGTTTAAAGCCTATCGACTAAACGAGGGTCATTAAAGCTGGAGGTATGCTCTTCACCACCAGTAAATAACGCTTTTATGTCTACAATATAGATTAATGCAAACTCTTAGTGTATATATACTGAACGACACAACATTCGGTGTATATATCCTGTATTGTGTTTTAGCCTTTTGGAAAATAATAATAGGCTTCCGGCACTGAAGACTTTCCTGATTGCTGTCTTGAAAAGTATTTCTGCCAAAATCGGTGTGATTTACTTTTTTTTTCAAACATCTGAAAATTCAGTTGGTCGTTGAGTATCAGATTTTTAATATTCACAGGCCTGATTTTTATTATATTCCTTACTGATTTTTTTCTGTTAGGCGGAAAATGCAGTCAAAATATTATCATTAGACACCGTGCAAAATAGTCTCAATATAATCTGCGTATCAAGAAAAATTTTAATAGCTCGGTTTTTTGGACGTTGCTGCTTTGGTGCTATTTAAAGAGTATTCTAAATTTTTGGCGAAAAATAAGCGAAATTACATTTTTTGTAAGTTGATCGCTTCAGATTTATTATACAAAAGAGTTAGGATAATACAGTTATAACGCACGGTGTTGATCACAAGCTTTGTAGCCTTGTGGAGGCAGCACACTATTGTGCCAGTACGTAAATTATTTTTTATTAGTTTAGTGTATTATTAGTTTACGTAGTGTAATGTAACTTTATATAGTGTTTTACACACATACACACACACACACACACACACACACACACACACACACACACACACACACAATCGACAAGTGCCTTTGACAATCGGTAACCAACACAACAAATTAAGTTATTTAATACGTAGCCTTAATTTGTTATTTACAATAAGCATTCCCTTGTATATCTAACATTATAATTTTAAAAATATAGGAAGTTATATTTTGAATATATAAAAATATAGAAAAAGTATCGGTATCGCCCAAAAATTGTGTGTCGGTATCGGCCAAAATTTTGGTATCATCCCATCCCGAACACGCGCGCGCGCACACACACACACACACACACACACACACACACACACACACACACACACACACACACACACACACACACACACACACACACACACACACAAACACACACACACACAAACACACACACACACACACACACACATATATAATCTCTTCTTCCTTAATGCTAGAAGATTTAAGACAGTGAAAGTGTATAGAGGCGGCCCTAATTGCTATCAGTAACACTATCCATCAAAAGTCCGTAAGTTACACTATATCCAGTTATCCATCCAGGAGACCGTTGTAACATGATGTTGACAGGTTTTCCTCAAATCTAAAGTATCTCATCACAATTGTACTACCACTACAACCCTCGCGGCTTTCCACCTGACATGTATATAGTGTATATTCGTTTCTTAGTTATCGCTGTATTAGGACTGAAGAAGCCCCTCGTGGCGAAACGTTTCCTTTAATTAATGCCCTAAACTGTACATAAGTGTCTTTTTCCACACAGAAAAGATCGTAGATAAATTGACGCACAACTAACGAAGATCACTAGAAGTTATTGAGCTGACAAGAGATATTCCTCACTCAGTCAAGCGCTCTTTGTCAGATATTTGTATGATTTCGCTGCTCACAATAACATTGCGTTAAAACATTTCTATCATAGATTAAAATAGGTAATTTTTGTAGTTACTGTGTGTATGGCTGGCGAAATTATCAGGCAGCGTAGTTTCGTGTCCATTATATGTTAGATTCCTTAGCTAAAAAAAATATCCAGTTGATCCTTTAATATTCGGCAGAAAATACATTTGCAGGTATATCAATCCTCTTTCTCCTCGGGGTGGCAATAGTAAAGCTGAGGCCAAGCCAGACACCCTGAGAGGATCAGTGTGTATGACTCAGGGAGCTGAGGATGGCATATGATTCAAGAGGAAAAAAGTAACAATGGGCCAGTGGAGAGTTTCTCGCTCAAATGGGAAAAAGTAACAAAGGGGCAAAGAAGGCCGTATCCCTCAAGGGGCAAAAAAAGGTAAGAAACAGAAGTGAAAGGCGTCTCGCTGAGGAGGGTGACATATAACCGGCTCATCTTGATTTTTTTTTTTTTTTACGCTGCAGCCGCTGTAGTTCCCACTCAGAGAGACGCTCCTCTGTCTTTTGACACACGCTTCCTTATTAATATTTTTGTTATCAATATCGCGGTAACTTTTGTGAGCTGCACGCTCAGACGTTCACCTCCCCCCCCCCACACACACACACGACACACTATGTGGTGCCCGTATATTAAAATAAATATAAACACATCATAGATATCCGGTAAAACGGAACTCATAATTGGGAAACAAGATTTACGAAGAAAGACAAAACTGAAAAATGTCCTAGTCGGATGATAGGAGGAAATGATAGAATACTCATATACAAGATTATAGAAGGCTTTCAAGAAATGAAGAGACTTTATAGGCACTTAAGAAGGCAGAAAGAAGCCAAAATTGCAAAATAAGAAAAATGCAGTTTGGAAAGGGCACTAGAAATTTCTCTTTCGCAAATAGATAGGTAGATTGTTGGAAAGAGCGGAGAGGAGCAGTTAGTACTACGAACTTTGGAAAATTAATTTTTTTTATGATAGTGAAGACGAGTCACCGCAAACATATCTCTGTTCAGGTAATTACCAATAGGTAAATACAAAGAGTTAATTACACTTGTGAAAGAAACATATTGGGGCCGCAGACATCTCATAACCAAGTCTGGCATCGACAAAACCTCTTTACCATGGCTGGCCTCTTGTGAAGGAAATTTGAAATCGACTTTTAGAGGCAGTTTAAAGCTTTGGCTCCTCTCCCGGGCGCTCCTGGTCGACACATTTTCCTGTTTTCCTTTCTTTCTTTTTCAAAATGCTATCTTACATGTGTGTGTGTTTGTGTTTGTGTGTGTACGGATGCGTGAGCATGTGTTCACCTGTGTGTACTTGTAGAGGTCAAGTCTCAGCTCCTGGCTCAGTCTCTCAACTTGTTGTTTGCTAAATTTACTTCCTGCTAGCCTCGTGGGCCGCCATACTAACTCTGTAGACTACGTACGCAACTTTTCTACACTATTACTTCGACAAAGTTATTCCACTCCTAACCACCCTGAGGAAGAAATACTTCCTGACATCCAACTGTGCCCTTGCTGACCCGTCTTTTCTGGATCTTCTATCCTTTGTCATCATATTAATTTCTTTAAATCTCTCTTCGTAGTTCATTTTCCTTAACTAATACCAGTCTCGTTCCAAATCTCGGTACTTTCACCATGAGGTGTGGGCTCCATGTTTATGCATTTTCTTAGATGTGCCTAACATGTCATCAGCTGTCGTGAATGACTACTGAGATTCTTGGAAACTAATATTCGATTCGCTAAACGAGCATTCTCTGCAGGTGTTACACGGTTGATTTGTGCTTATACTATTTTATATTTGGCCCTATTCTCACCTCTAGGTCTTTCTCGAACGAGGTTTCCTGCCTCTGTCAGAGAGATTATACTCACTTTCTGGTCTTCATTCCCCTTCCCCAATTTTCATAACCTTGCATTTCCTATGCCTGAATTTCGGAAGCAACTTGTGTTACTAATCTTACCTTGTCCAAGTTCATTTGTAATCTATCCTTATCCTCATCAGTTTTTATTATCTTCATTAATTTGACATCTGCAACGAAGATACATTTGATTATCTGTTCGGATATGTCATTCATATATAACAGAAAGAGTACCTGACTCCATACTGATCCTTATGGAATTCCAGTGTCTCCCTCCACTGTAGTGCAGTCCCTGTTAAGCCTGCCTACTCCTCTGGTTTTGTCTCTTGTAGGGTGTGGTGTCAAATACCTTCGTGTAGTCAAAGAATATGGAGTCGACACCCATCCTTCTCCTTTTTGCGTAAATAATGTTACTTTGTTTTAGAATTGCAACAGGATTGAGAGACGGGATTTTCCATTTCTTAAACCCATGCTGGATGTTGTTATGAAACTACTTCTTTCAAGGTATTCCACTACTCTCCTCCTGATTGTCTTCTCATTACCTTACATAAAACGCATATCATTCACTCTTTTTTGCAATTTAATGCTTCTTGTCTATCCCCTTTATTAAATATTGGGACATACGTTGTCTTGCAACTCTGTTAATTAGCTAGTAAATGTTGACACTTCTATACATTTTAGCTTGCGGTTTGGACAGTGTGTCTGCACTATTTTCCAGTTTCCATGGTGATTATCATGTTCCAGTACTTTTAATGTATCCAGCTTACTCGGACGTTTCTTTACCTCTTCATCTGTTATGTGAATAGTGTCCAGTACCTGATCATGTATGATTTTTCTTTTACTCTTTTGTATTTCCAGTTTCATTGAGAACACCTTAAATCATTTGTTCAGCTTTTCTCAGACTTTTTTTGGTTTCTAATAAGTTGCCATTCCTTTGTCAGTTTTATTACCTAGTCTGTTACCATCGTCTTTCCTCTGATACGGCTGTGTTGCAGTTTTGGCTCAAACTTGGGTTTTGCTACTGTGCTATTCTCACACTGTCACGCAGCTTCTGTTCTTTGCTTATTACGTAATTTCTTCATCTTCTGATCACCTCTGTTTTCTTCTGTCCTTCGCTTTTCACATGTTATTCACGCTCTTGCATTTCTTGAGTTTCCTCCCAACATCTTCGGTTAAACTTCAGACTTTCTTTATTCTTACCGTTACTGCTGCTACTTCTGCGTATAGCGTTGTACTCACTCCACATTTTCTGACTCGTTCACTTCCTTTGTTGTATTTCCTTCCACTTCCTTTTCCCATTCTGGAATTCTCTCATCTCTGTATATTGTCCTTTTCTGAACTCTCAATTCTCCTGTCCTCCACCTGTTATTCCTCTTTCAGTGTTGACCTTCAGAAGGTATCCAGAACTCAGTACTGATTTTCTACTTTGAGTATCGTTCGAGTATCTGGAAACACGATAATAACTAACATTGCTAACAGTGTTTTCCTTGTCTGGGTTTCAAGTAGATTAGTTACAAAGTTGGATATTTTTGTTAAACAGATAAAACGGAAACTTCCTCAACAAGCACTCAATAGTTTGATTTTTGTTCTCATAACTTTCCACTTAACGTAGATCATTTACGCTGTAAATTTTGCAAATATAATCGAGCTCTACTTAAGAATTTTTTATCAAAGTTGTATTTAAAATTCTTGATGCAGTAAAAAAAATAATTTTTGTTAAAAAAATTCCCCCCAAAAATGCTGATGGGTGTGTCTAAAAAATGTGATAAAGTTTATTACAGTCAAACTGGAAAACGTCTTGATCTGAGATTACAACAACATAAGTATAACATTAGAAGTGGACAAGATTCTAATGATCTGTATATTCATGTGAGAGATATTAACCATCCAATTGACTTTCAAGAGGCCGAGAAAATTATGTCAAGCAGGTCCCTGATCGAGAGAAATATAATAGAATTAATTAATAAAAGAGTTTAAATTAATATGAATATTGCTTTAGGATTATACATATTGTGTACTAGCTCAACAAGCAGTATATTATATTATTTTACCCTCGAAACGATCAATAACAACACTGCACTAGCCAAGGAGTCGAACCCATGCTGTTTTGGCTCGCCTCATGGTAAGCAAAACAGCATGGGTTCGACTCCTTGGGTAGTGCAGTGTTAAGAATGATCAGTACCACTCATTTCGTGGGTACAGCAATGTAATATACTGCTTGTTGAGCTAGTATACAAACAGGGAGTAGAATCAAATTAACAAAGAGGCGTCCACACCACCATATGTCCTTCGATGGCGGTTACAACATCTAGCTTGGCTGGATGCGCTATTGTTCAGGATTGTGTGGTCTAGTGGTCTAAAGCGTCCTGCGTTTTCGCTTACCATGAGGCAGGCCAAAACAGCATGGGTTCGATTCCTTGGCTAGTGCTGTGTTGTTTTATATATATATATATATATATATATATATATATATATATATATATATATATATATATATATATATATATATATATATATATATATATATATATAAACATGAGTTTTACTATAAGAATTTTAAGACAAGGTACATCAGACCAAAGCTAATGTTATTAATCCTCATTTAAAATTTACTCATAGAAAACCTCGGTCTCTTCTATTTACCTATAATATAACCTAAATTTTTGTACTTTGTCTCCTTGCAACCCCACATAGCACAGCTGAAGCAGTATTCAGGTAATAGACTTTTGGGAACACTAATGAGTTCTTTGTTACACCATGCATACTCCTCGTTGTTTGTTATACCATGTATACTCCTCGTTGTTTGTTATACCATGCATACTCCTCGTTGTTTGTTATACCATGCATACTCCTCGTTGTTTGTTATACCATGCATACTCCTCGTTGTTTGTTATACCATGCATACTTCTCGTTGTTTGTTATACCATGAATACTCCTCGTTGTTTGTTATACCATGCATACTCCTCGTTGTTTGTTATACCATGCATACTTCTCGTTGTTTGTTATACCATGAATACTCCTCGTTGTTTGTTATACCATGCATACTCCTCGTTGTTTGTTATACCATGCATACTCCTCGTTGTTTGTTATACAATGCATACTACTCGTTGTTTGTTATACCATGCATAGTCCTCGTTGTTTGTTACACCATGCATAGTCCTCGTTGTTTGTTATACCATGCATACTCCTCGTTGTTTGTTATACCATACATACTCCTCGTTGTTTGTTATACCATGCATACTCCTCGTTGTTTGTGTCAGGGAGATGCCTTCTGCTCACCACACGTACTCCTGTCGGTGCCAGGGAGATAGTGCGCATGCCTATTTTATATCTTAAAATTTCGTAATGTTATATTTAACTATCAATTTATCTGACAGTAAATTTGTAGCCGGCAAACTTTATTGGTCCTTGTAAATATGCAGTGTGTGTGCACAGTGAGAAGTGCGCATCTCTGAGTATACACGAGAGGTGAACATATATCACTATAAGCACTAAGAGTTTACTTTAAGTCACAATTTAGGGGTTAACGTATCCTTTATATTAGTGCCCGTGGTATATTATAGCATTAATAACCCTTCGTAGTGAAGTTCTCTAAACCGGATTAACTAAGCAATCTATATGAATACTGTTTACAAGTGAAGAAGAGACTGGCAATGTTGAAATAAGAAATTAGTAGGGATATTGAAGCTTTTACTTGTTAAACTATCTTAGTTTTACGACCTGTCACTGCTGCTTTTCGAAGGTTGGAGGGTAAAAAGTTACTGATACTAAGAGAGCATTTTAATGGGTTTTTAAGCCTGCAGACAAATTGGCTGTTAAGATAATGGCCTTTCTTGATTAGCACTTTTAATTGCGTTGGAAGACGTTAAGATATTACCAGGGGCTGTGTGTCTTACCCTACTTTGCACGTGCGTGTGGGAATGTTCCCTTTGTTGTTTTATCTTGCTTGAAATTATTTATATATTGTCATTCATTAGAGGATGGTTTCAAATGAATTCTCTTTTGTTTAATGGAAGCAAAATTGATATATAATTCTTTACCACTGATAAAGCGTTACGTTTCATACGACTACTATAACGTTATCTATCATACTACGGACGTTATGTGTCATGCCAGTGATATAATGTTATGCATCATAACACAGATTAAACAGAGATGCAAGACATGACAGCATCACGCAGTTGTTGCAAATTTGTCGCCTTAACATTCACGCTGTGAATCTCTCGTTCCACTACGTCCCACAGGTTTACGCTAACTTCTGACCCCACCATCTGCACGTCGCAGCGGAAAGCACAATTCATCAGACCACGCGACATTTTTTTTACATTCTTCAACTGTCCAGTTTTGGTGAGTCTGTGCCCACTACAGCTTTATTTTCCTGTTCTTAGCTGACAAAAGTAGAACCCGGCGGGATCTGCTACTGTAGTCCATCCATCTTCTGTTGCAACAGGTAGCAATTTCAGCTACTGTCTCCTCCCTGTCAGATGGAATCAGTCTGACCCTTCTCCGACCTCTCAATAGCAAGGTATTTTTGCCCACAGAACTGCCACTCACTAGATGCTGATTTCCCAGGAGATCAACAATTTTTGAGATAATCCACCCCGTCTAATAATCATTCCACGGTCAGAGTCACTTCGTTCACATTTCTTCCCCATTCTGATGTTTGGTTTGAGCAACAGCTGAACCTCTTGACCATGTCATGTATTTTCTATTGCGTTACATTGTTGTACGAAGCTGTGTTATATTCCATAATAAGATTCCTGAAGATGAAGGATTTATCATCGAAACATTGATTTATCCTACAATAAATATTCTGTGAAGAAATTTTAGTCTTACCTTACTACCAAATTTTTGTGTTTATATATATATATATATATATATATATATATATATATATATATATATATATATATATATATATATATATATATTTATATATATATATTTATATATATATATATATATATATATATATATATATATATATATATTTATATATATTTATATATATATATATATTTATATATATATATATATTTATATATATATATATATATATATATATATATATATATATATATATATATATATATATTTTAAATATGTCGTGCCGAATAGGCAGAACTTGCTATTTTAGCTTAAATAGCAACGCTCATCTTGCCATATAGGACAAGTGAAAATTTGTGTATGCAATAATTTCGCCAAAATCGTTCTGAACCTAACGAAAAAAATTTATTTCACTGTGTTTACTTAGTATTAAATTATTGTAAACGCATCTAAAATATATTTAGTTGGGTTAGGCTAAAATAAATTGTTCTTGTAATAATAAGGTTAGGTAAGTTTTCTAAGATTCTTTTGGTGCAAAATTATAAATTTTTACATTAACATTAATGAAAAAAATATATCTTTAAACGTATAAGAGAAAATTTCAGAAAGGACTTAATTTTAAATGAGTTCTTGCTAATTGACCAGTTTTACATATTCGGCACGACATATATATATATATATATATATATATATATATATATATATATATATATATATATATATATATATATATATATATATATATTATATATATTATATATATATATATGGAGTCATAATCAAGGATTGTTCTCAACACAGATTAACCGAACATAATTATGTTTTATTACTCCTGAAATTTTTGCGAGGATGCGGTGAATGGTGTGTGTAATGACAAATAGAAGTGAAACAGCTGATAGTGATGTTTGTCAGAAATTAATTTTGTTCTGATCCCGATCGCAGTTACATTATGACCCTTTCGTAACACGTTTGGTAGTTTGACAGGCATTCGGTGGCTTATCAATACGCTCCATAAAATTTAAATATCACATATGCGATGATAGGCTTTCCACCCCCTGTAAAAATAACAAAATAACATTTGTTTTCTTGAACTGGGACAGCCAAGGATGGCCCGTTCACATAGACAAACCGGACAGTCCCCTGGGATGCCACGTTAATGTGGTGCTAAATTTGAAGAATAAAATCATGCTTGAAAAAATTGAAATTGAAATGATGAAAAAATACAAATAAAATAACGAATAAGTCATTACTTGCATTTCCGTCCACGTACCGACGGAATATAAATTGTAATTAATTTCTTTACATTTCTGAGAATTTATGTGAAATCTTTTATTCACTGCAAAAATAAATGTTTTATGGGTGGGAGCGGCGATTGCCAGGCTGCTAGTTGAGCCAGGTGCTGGAGCCGCCCCTGGCAACACTGTATCCTATCAAAACATGAATCACAAATGTTTTATCTATATTTTATAAATTTAATGAAGGTAAGCGAGACGTAGTTTTACAAGAAATATAAGAAAATGCAAATTTAACGTATATTTACCTAATGAAAATTACATAATGAATATGATAAATTAACCATTTAATAGTAAAAAAAAAGTGAAATGACATTTTGGTATTGTTTAACTGAGTTTTCAGGTTGTGTATGTGTAGCGATTCCAATAACGTAAAGTCGAGAGAATTAACGTATTTAAAATTATAAGGTCAGAGGAGTTTGATTATTCTTAAGGGAATTTTCTCAAACTTCTGAATGAATTAGCTACAAGATATTACCTTTATGTGGAAACAATCAAACCTAAGTTACGTAAAGCGATACTAATATATAGCAACTAATTAGTAAATACAAATTGAAGGAATATATGAGAAAATAGTTCAAATATTAATTATAAAAGCTCTTCTCTAATGGGACTAGCAGATCCATAGGATGGATGAGTAATATACTTAATATCTCAAGGTGCTAGATGCACTGAGATACAGGAATCAGTATTTTTTATCAAAATATTTATTGTTTGTAATGAAGTAAATGCAAGGGATAATTATTATTCTGATGTTTTTTATTTCTAACTCAAAATTGGGCAAATTAGAAAAAAGTACTTCAGTAATCAATTTTAATATCTAATTTAAATAAATCTGGAATAAAAGATAAATGATCCAAACTCAAACCAGTGAATGTTGGTTTGCCGCACAAATCTTGAGCAAGTCTAACATTGAGAATATGTGATTCTTGTGGACCTCAACAGTTGCTAATATTTTTTTCGACTTGAGTATTTATTTTTTTTCCATCATGGTCTTCCCGCTTCACTGGAAAAAAAAATATTGGCATATTGTCTTTTCAATAATGGTTTCCAAAAGGAAATAATTAAGCATGGTAGTTTCATGCCAAAAGTGGTAAACAAAATTATGTCCACGTGGAGAGCCTATTGCAGCCTAATCAGAGAAAGAATCATGAAAAAAATAAAAATTAGCTTTATTTTTGGTTATAGTCTGGTAGCAAACAAATTATTTTCCTGAATCTCGAGTTTTGTGGTGCATAATTGTTAGCAGGAGAATTTCACTCTTTTGGGAGTCTAGGTAGGTAATTTGTCATCCTCGAAGAATATGTAAAATCCGAGATGACAGTTAAGACGGTCACCGATCACTTGTGAATTCATAAAAAAAGATGTATCATCATTTATATGGAGTAATTAAGTCCTGCATTTTATAGATTCTTCAGGTCAAAGAGATGACCTTCGATGCATTAGTCATGATAGGATGAGTCATGTGAGAACTCAAGATGACTACCTGTTTAATTTCGCTTATCAGTAAAGCTGGACAGGTTTTTAAATAAAAATGAAAGTATTCAGTTTCTTAATTCTTTATATAGTTTTGAGAATGGTAACGTCATTTTTTTCTTTTACAAAGTGGATGAAGCTTTCAAAATGCTTCGGTAGTAGGTATCCATCAGAATATTATTACATACAGAGCATCTAATAGCAGAACCCTTAATTAATGCTTCCAGTCAACACCGAGGAGAAAAAATTCACGAGAAACTACAAAAAATTGAATGAATATGAAAGTGTTATCCTCACGTGCAAAATAAAATCATTACCATCAAAAGCAGTGTTTGTTCATTTACATCAACAATACATATACAACGCCAGACCGGCGAATAAAACGAAAGTCCGAAAGTGAACCTTAACCACAAAAAAACTGCGTCTTTCCGAAGTTAAATTATTTAACTTGAAATTGCATTGGTTATTCTTTGGGAAAGTACGCTCATACATTAGGCATGTAACTCTTTCAGGATATCTTCGTAGAATGGCAGACCTAGGAACTGAGCTGTCCTTCAAACATTCGATTCTTAAAGTCCGTAGTGAAGGAAATAATGAATGAGAAAGCCAGGTTCAGGTTACACTACAAGGTGTTGTGAGTGACATGCATGCAACAAATACCTGCTACATCACACCAAACATAATGATTTTGCTATTTTATTTTTGATAAATCAAATATTTGAATTTCAGTTGAGGTACACAAGTGTTACTCATCACACGATGTAAGTACTTAAGAGTATTCACATATATGTTTAATCAAGACTACAGAAGAGTTTTGATAACAGACTCTGTGAAGATGACGATAATGACATGGTCAGGATTATCATTAAAAGTCTTGCAAGAGTGTATAGATATGGTGCCCAGAAGAAATAAATACAATATCAGTTTAGACAAAGAGCCCTACATTGATAACGTCTGTATGATACTACTATTACATTTAGATTTTTTTCAACGTCATGTACAGGTAAATAATGGTGTAAACCGACACGTGGAGAAAGACAGTGTTGTGGTGAAACCTTTATTACTGCTACAACGTTCTGCCTAAGGCTGAACATAATCAAGTATGCGAAAAACTTATATATACTTCTTTAAAATCTAAATTGGCACCCTGAGGTTAAGCTCGAAAGAAGACACAGGAGAGGCCCAAGAGGCTGTAAAGGAAAAAGTCCTGGGTTTAGGTAAGGGGTGAGGTCAGAGAGGTAAGCCGAGGGGCCAGGAACTGGTATTATTTTTAATATAAGAGTCATGAATGATGTGTATGATGGGTCCAGCCAGTAAGTGCTTTTAATTGTTATGCTCAATTGTCTCAGCAAGATGGATGGTTGTCGCCTCCAAAATCTTGTACTAGGTTTTGTCGTCCCCTGAAAGCATTTGTTGCGCTGCTTCCCAGTTCATATTAGAGTGTAGCGTACAGTGGACGATGCATGCATTGTTGACCTTATTCACTTAGCGTGCATGTTTGTGTTCCTGAAGGCAGGTCCGATGATCGCGCTCTCTTCCCGCTACGTTAACCTTGCTGCATGCCCCCTACACCGAATACTGTAGACCCATGCAATAGTTTTTTTCATGCGTGTGTGAGGTCTGGTGGTCACTTTCGTTATTTTAATTGGAACAGCAGCCACGTCCATACTGGCTTTGTGAACAAGGGGGTGATAGACTTGCCTACCTGCGTTGTGAGACGCGCGAGACAACGCTGATGCTTGGGCCTTCCCTGTGAGTGGTGTAAATTAGTAGGGCCTTTTTCTTACAGGCGTTTATAGTGTGTGGCGAAAGCCTGAGGTTTGCAAAAGCGTCCTTTATGTATTTCTGCGTCTCTGACAAGATTTAGTCTTCAGAAATTCTGAGGGCGTGAAGAAAGGAACTTGTGATGACTCTTGAAGTCGAGATGGGAAAAGAAATAAGTTATATTACCCTTATTAGTAAGCTTTAAGAGTGTTACATTATTTAATGAGAAAGATAACAAGAAAAGACAAGGAATCATATTATTTGGTCTGGATAGTGAATTGCATAGAAGTTTATGTGAATTTGAGAACATTTCTGAATTAATGAAGGTAGAAAAGTGTTGGAACGATGACCAGAACGTCATCCATCTACCTCAGCTATATTCCTGATCATTAGTAATAAAAATCATCTTGAGGTCTTGCTCTAGATGAGGATCTTTTAGACCTGTATCCAGTAAACTTTGGGTGGGAGAAAGACAAGCTTACTGAGTGTCTCTGCGGCGTCTCCTTATCTCAGGATCTTTGGGTGGCATCACCAGAGGTCTTGAAACTGATCAACTGCAGCTATGCAGAGAATAATCCTACTTGTCTCTTAAATGGGGATGTGCAGCTGCTAATATTTCTTGTTCTGTGTTTTGCATATGTGGAGGATTGGGGAGTTGTTAAAGCCATATTACAAAGGACAGTCTGGAAGATGACGCAGAGGAAGAAGCTCATGAAAATGATGATAGAAATGACATGTTGGCTTTATTTCATTTCTTTCTTAGTTTAGTATTAGTAAAAAGATTTAATGTTAGTGTCAAGGAAAGCCCATAGCTTAAATTTTGACCTTCGTTTTTTACTGAAGACATTGCTGTGGCATTAGAAACTGTAATATTATCAGCGAGTATAGATATCAGTGTAATTACAGGCGGAAATTCCTGGGCAAGTATGATTGCTAGAGGACTGGAAATAATCGACCACGTGTGTCACATACACTGTTTTGTTTACAAATGAATAGCAATTATTGTTAATCATTCTGCATTATCTATTTGAGTGGCATCTGTAATTGCATAGTAAAATGTTTGTTTAAAGTGTTCTGAATCGGTTTCAAAATAAATGTATGATTTGTGAAACTATTAATATGTTATGTAGTTAACTTTCCTTCGTCTACTTAATGCACAGGACGCTGAGAAAGCCAACGTCTTAATGCACAGGACGCTGGGAAAGCCAGCGTCTTAATGCACAGGACGCTGGGAAAACCAACGTCTTAATGCCTATAATACTACTATTTTTTTAAACTGATGTGAGTCGAATATCTCATTTGTACTTAATTATAGTATAGAAGGTTACTTCCTTTACCTAAAAGTAACATGATATTAGCAATATATTTGATTGAAATATTCAGTATATATATATATATATATATATATATATATATATATATATATATATATATATATATATATATATATATATATATATATCGTGCCGAATAGGCAGAACTTGCGATCTTGGCTTAAATAGCAACGCTCATCTTGCCATATAGGACAAGTGAAAATTTGTGTATGCAATAATTTCGCCAAAATCATTCTGAACTTAACGAAAAAAATATATTTCACTGTGTTTGTTTAGTATTAAATTATTGTAAACAAATCTAAAATATATTTAGTTGGGTTAGGCTAAAATAAATTGCGCTTGTTATAATAAGGTTAGGTAAGTTTTCTAAGTTCCTTTTGGTGCAAAATTATAAATTTTTACATCAACATTAATGAAAAAAAAATATATCTTTAAACGAATAAGAGAAATTTTTAGAAAGGACTTAATTTTAAATGAGTTCTTGCTAATTGACCAGTTTTACATATTCGGCACGATATATATATATATATATATATATATATATATATATATATATATATATATGATAGAACAGGAGCCACTGGTTGGCGAAACGTTTCCACAGTAAAGATACCCAAGTGTTACACAGGTGTCTCATTCATCAACTTGTTGGTTTTCTGAACTATTTATCTCCAGTCGGCTGAGAACAAGAATGCACCATAATATTCCAGGTTTATTCACCTTTCCACCAGACTCTAAGTCCTGCAAGCATTTCGGATTCAGGAAATTATTTCTGCCTCTGTTACAGGTACATTGGTAAACACAAACTAAAACCTAACCGCCGGAAAGGATTCTTTACTTAGAATGAAATATCTAAGAAAGAAAACCTAAATTATAGTTAAAATTACCAAGTACTATTATTTTTTTTAAAGAAACATCTGATTTATGTATCGTATGCAAACCATAAAATACCCAGGGCAAAGATGGAAGAGAGAAAGTTAAATATATTTTGAGAGTTACATTTTCCTGTCTCTAAATATTTTATTTCAAATATAGAGAGAAAATCAGGAATTATTCTAAATTTACTCAATTCCGATAACATCTCAATTCTGTAAAATTTACGCCCTATTATCTTTACCTGGGCATTTGTATAATTTGTATTATAGTACTTAAAATTATTAAAATAAAAGAGAAAACAATTATATTTAATTTCCTAATATTATATGTGATCAAACGAAGAAATAATTCCAGTAAGGGAGATTCATCCAAAATTTTTATTCCTATTAATATTAAAAGTCATGAGTTAAGATACAATCATTTCAAAACCCGAAAGTGCTTAAAGATTTTTCCTCGTAGCCCTTATATTTATTCTCCCAGGTTATGGATCTTTGTGATGTGCACCACATTGATGAGATGAGCAACACTTGGGTATCTTTACTGAGAAACGTTTTACATCCACAGGAAGCCTTAGAATCTATTACAGCGGCGTGAAGATGGAGCCTTGTATACTGGACGCAGAGAGATGTTCTGCTAGGTAGCATTAGTCAGGTACACCTAAAACATTCGGGTGATCTTTTGTCTTCCGCATTTTCAGCCTAGATGTTAAAAACAAGAGAGTGGCTTATTACCACATCACGTCTCTCTTTACCAACGTCCTTACTCATTATGACGTCAGTATTGTAACACAGAGGCTTACCGACAACCACAACCTCCCACTACCAAGACCTCATCAGTCAAGCGGATCACTGTATCAGTTTAACTTCATTAAGTATCAAGATAACGGCTGCAAACAAAGCTTTGGGCTGACAACGGACAGTATCCTCAGTGATGTGCTTGCCAGCCTCTTTGTGGAGAATCTGGAGACCTAGAAATTCAGCATCTTCATTTTGAAGCTAAACCTAAACCCTACTTAGATTAACTATGTTAAAACAAAATTTATGAACAACAACCTTGTTGATACAAGTCATATTATCATTTACACCGAAGTTCACTGTCATTAATATATTTCAATACGTATATCCAATAACCAAAAATATGTTTTGCTTTAGTATTTAGCACTGCAAATGTAATACGAAATTGTTACATAAAACCTTAGTGTCGCAAGTCATTCATCAAATTGTTATATAAAATGTCAGAGATTGCAAACCATTCTATTCTAGTTAATTAACTTTCATAATTGTTCAGTAGTTATAAGTTAATTTGAAGGATTCCGGAAATGCCCTGCATAACAGGAGGCTTTATATTAATTAGGTGTTACATGCCACTTAAGATAAAGTCTTCTTTATACGTTGACGATATCTTGGTGTTCTATCTCAGAAGTTTTAATATCCAGACACTCTTCGACAAAATCATTGCATCTCTAAAAATAAGGTAGACTCTCTTCCCACGATGCCTTCTTGTGCAACTCTTCTCTTAAAAGCGTATAAGAACCTCGTCAACAAGGATTATCTTATACACTTCTATTCACACGATGAAACTCAACAAAAAACAGGTGTCCATGCTGACCTAACGGCATCTCCAGTCCCTGTTTCTTGAAGAATGTCTCTTCATAACACCAGTTTTCAGTCTTCATTTTCCCTCTTCATCCGGAACTATAGGCTCAACTATAGGCTTCCAGGTAGTTCTCAATGTTTCAATGTGTGGATGCTACCACAGTTACTAACCAGGGGCTTGCTAGAAGCATTATGAATGTAGCTACTGTAGCTACATCCCACATCAAAAACCTCACTGCGAAACGAAATCTTACACCTCTTATCTCCAGGCGTTTACACTAATCCCTGTAGACACACTTCCAAAAACATATATAGGAAAGAAGAATAGAAATTTATTTGCTTGAATGAACATCGAGTCACCTGCAACAGGGCGACTTAAACAACGCCTGTGTCCTCCACAGAAACTCCACGAGACATTTGATGATTTGGTAACAGGTACATTTCGTAGTCCCTAAACCTAACCGGTTTCTCCGAATTCTTTCACACATTAACATCACGTTAAGTCATAAAAACTACTTGTCTCTACTCCAGTCGAACGCGCTCTCACAAGCTTAATGAACGTCCAAGCACCTAGCACTCATAAATGTCCTTTACCCCTTCGAAGCATCCAACCTTTCCTGGGACAACCCATATACCTTCTTCCCTCTACCCCAGATTAATACGCATTCCTAGCAGTCCTATTTTGCTCCTTTCCCTCTAAATGTTCAGATCACTCCTCAGCCTTCTTGAACAATATTTTTAGTAACCATATGTTTTTTCATCTCCAAGCTCCAAATATTCTGAATATTCACACCATACATTGCCCTCAAACACGACATCTCCACCTCCTTCATTGGGGACATTGGAGATTTGTGTACTCACCTCTGTGTGATGCATTGGTCAAGTCTTGGCTCCGGGCCTAGCCGCTTCGCTTGTTACTACTAGGCTCACTCCTTTCTTCGAGAGCCTTAATGTACCTCTTCTTTAAGCTAGGTACTGATCCTGCCTCTACCACTTCTCCAGGTCGATCCACTTCCTGAATATTCTAAGACTGAAGAAATACTTTCTAATGTCCCTCTGACTCGTGTGTGTTTTCAACTACCAGCTGTTCAAGCAACACAGTTTAATATAGTAACCTTCAAGTAACAGTTTAATTCATAGTTTAATGACCATGTTGTTACAGTCATTATGTAAGTCAAGAACCTTCAGTGATGATATATACAAGCAGTTATACTCACAGATCCAAGTTCAGCGTCGTAATGTAACTTTAGCACCATTAGAATGACAATTCAGTCTACAGTGTAGACGTCTAGTCGTTAATTCTTGGGCCAAACTCAACAAACTAGTACAGTGCAAACAATACTATGACCTTCACAGGGAAGTACTAAACCCCTAGGGAACTTTGCTCAAGGGGAGGGTAGCTCCAGTTCACTGGATCAAGACCTCTTCATCGTCAATACACCTCTCTTGAAGAGACTAGACACACAAGGTGAATAGCCTGGGATCCTCAGCGTTGTCTAGGCAACCTCTGCCATACTGATATTCCTCGTAGGCAAAACATAAGCATTTGACGGTGTTCAGGTCAAATTTTTATTTATTTATTTTTTTTTTACCCGAGAGACGAGCTTATATGACAACGCCACTCATGCTCGAGATGCATTTGCATACTAGTGGCTTTCTTTTCTGCCTAACAATGTTTTCTTACATGCAAACTACATTATCTTTGTGCAGTATAAAATAAATAAGAATTTGAATTTGAATCCTTACTCTAGTACCGACGTAAGGACAGTACTGAACAGAATCACTCATCCTGGGAGAGAACATACTGTCATAGCGACTGTACGGTACAGCATCACTCATCCTGGGAGAGAACATACTGTCATAGCGACTGTACGGTACAGCATCACTCATCCTGGGAGAGAACATACTGTCATAGCGACTGTACGGTACAGCATCACTTATCCTGGGAGAGAACATACTGTCATAACGACTCTACTGGACAGCATCACTCATTCTGGAAGAGAAGTTACTGCCTGCTTCTTGATTCGCCGGGACTGTCCCGGCCAGGTCTTTTCTAGTTGGTGACCCGGCAAGTTCCATAACGACTCTACTGGACAGCATCACTCATCCTGGGAGAGAAGTTATTACCATAACAACTGTACTGGACAGCATCACTCATCCTGGGAGAGAAGTTACTACCATAACAACTGTACTGGACAGCATCACTCATCCTGGGAGAGAAGTTACTACCATAATAACTGTACTGGACAGCATCACTCATCCTGGGAGAGAAGTTACTACCTTAACAACTGTACTGGACAGCATCACTCATCTTGGGAGAGAGGTTACTACCATAACAACTGTACTGGACAGCATCACTCATCCTGGGGGTGAACTTACTGCCATAAATTCTACTGAAACGCATCACTCATCTTGTGAGTAAACAGATACACCTGTAATTACCTGTAATCTCTTCCGGAGGTCACCACGTCTAGCGGGCAGGTCCCAGACCTCCTGGTTGCCGGCCTGATCCATCAGGTTGTTGGTGACCTCCGCCTGTATTCCAACGTATACGCAACAACCCGGCTGATTAGGAACCGGTTTGTAGAATTTATCGAGTTCTTTCTTGAAGGCAGCTAGATGTTTTTTGATATTCCTATTTCACGTGAAGGGAGGTGCTGAGGGGTGTTGGTCTCTTTACACCTACTGATCTCTCTCTTTACTCATCACTTCCCTGCTTTTCACCGGAGGTGAGCATACCGCCCTAAAGACACTGTATTTCAGTCAGTATAGTTGACAAACACGCCTCAAAAAAACAAAAAACGAATCATACTAGAAGAATCAGGCGGAGAGAAAGCGCCAACAATAACATTGTTTTGGTCTCTTACATACTGTAGATGACTCAATTAATTTTGGTAATGCGATTACTTAATTAAAGGCTGAGAAACAGCTAAAGACTAAATTTTAATCAAATTCTTTGTAGTACCCACCCTTAGACACACAAACTGTAATGGTGTTCTCTCGGATGTGAGCTTTCGAAAAATCTCCATTATTGTAACTTCTACTTGGATTCGTCTTATTTACCCTCGGAAAGTAACATATAATAAACGAGATTTTTTTTTAATTAATTCTAAAAAGTAAAAGAAACTGAATTCAGTCAGTCAGTGAAATACTAGACTCAAAAGTTTATAAACAATTCAGCATATGGGATCGAATCCGTGCTAGTCCACACACCTTTGTACCTATATGGTGAATTTTATTCAGTACTCGACTATGTGACTTGTGGCAACAGTGGGACTCATTACGATCGATGGTAAAAGTCTTGGTGTCAGTACTAATGTACCAGTGTAGTGGAAGGGTAAAGATGACAACAGTTTTCCATGTTACACAGTAAATTGTAGCATTATTGGTACATACAGGGCACTGTTCTGTGTTTAAAATCTTATTGGTTAATATTTAAAAAAAGAGCCGTCGTTATTAAATGTAAATAATAATGTAGCTATGTATTAATTCAGATGAATTGTCTCATTAACGGGAGAGTTGGCCTTGGCTTCCTACATAGGAGGAAAGTCATTAGAATTTTAGCAATCTTACTGACAAATTTAAAATCCTCTACAAGGTCCTCACAGCCGTATATCCTATAAATGGAATACTAGTCAGCCTTTCTATTAGCGTTCACATTCCTAAAACAAAGCGAAACTACTACTATCCCATCATCTTTGATGGGATTGTAGCAATTTTGGATGGTATGGTTAGTAGCTCGTCAGATCGTCGTCTAGGATGCACTTTATTTTCTCGTTCTCTATTACGTGTTTTCACATGAGCTCTGACCTCCATAACTGTGTTATGCGTTACAGTGTAAGTTAGCCTTGGACCAATTAAGACTTAACATCTTTCAATGCGGGGAAACTTATAACTGGTCTCTCTTATCCAACGTCAAATAAAACTCGTTCTCTAAAATTTCTATATTTCTAGAGCTACAAAGGCTCTTCTTTTCAGTCCTGTTAAATTTAAAATCAAATTTAATCGTCTCTTCACTGTTAGTGTCCTTAAAATTCAGCACACAAGTTGCCTCATTCTGTCTCTCAGTCGGCATATTCACATTCACTTCCTTATTCGCAGTATTCTCCCACAATCATCACAGCTCTTCATGTCTCTTAACATCATTAGTTCATCACCCAGAGCCTACCCAACTGCTCTCATTCTCAACTTAACACCTTTACGTAATCCTCTTCCTCAAGTGAATCCCTCTCATTCCTTGCAGTTTTCCACCATTTTCTCCACTCGCCACCTCTCCGAATTTTAACTAGTTCCCATTTTCCAGCCTCTAAGTTGGGTATCAATTTCCACTTTATTTTCAGTTCTGCGTTTCCTCCTAATAAATTTTCGAGCTCAATGTCTCTCTCTCATGATTTCGATTCGTGCCTTGCTTCGTCATGGACCATTGACAATGAAAAATAGATACAATATTGTATGATTATCCTTCTCGGGGTCGATTAGTATTTCCTCCATTGTGGTTATATATTTCATTTCAATAATTATATCACTGATCTCAGTTTCAGGAATCGGATTGTCTATTTTGGGCTGCGAGACTTCTCTGACCCCATATCAGTTATTTAAGAGTAACATGAGTACATCATTGATTGGGTACAAGTAACACAATATGCTGTTTATGGCCTTTTATTGAGAAGTTTCATTTATCAGGGCCTTTATATCAGTTACTTATCGGTATATTCTACCATTGAGTTGTATTTCTGGGATGTTCTGGGGTTCACCACAGCTTTAACCTACCAGTCACAAATCTCGTATTAAGATTTACAGATGTAATGACAGCCTCGTGATAGACATTGTCTTTTCACTGTAGCTTCTCGTCATAGAACAACTTGTGTGTATGCCCTGTTAATTCCTGGAACAACAAGCTTTGATTATACGTAGGCATTTACCAAACTTACGTGCTTCCCTTAGGAAGGGTGCAAAAGCTGACGTATATTGAACCTCACCTACCCCCTCAGTGTTTTTTTTTTATCTAGTGGCTTCTGTATTCCTGGAAGCCATTGCAAAGCTCACATATTTCATATTGGAGGAACAATGGCACTTAACGCATCCAGGATTTCAAAATTCATTAGCATAAAATTTTCGATATTCTCGATGGCTTTTGCATATTTTGTAAAATATTTGGTTTTGTACTTAGCACTTGGTGTGGTGACGATCAACCCGCAGCACTCGCACATAGATTAAGAGAGGGATTTTTCTTGTCTTAAACAGGCAGCGACTTCTTTCTTTGCTTTCAGGGTTAGCCTCTTGAATCACTGTTTACAGTTTGGTTTTGACGTTACTTCCTATATATCTTATGTTCCACAGCCATATCTGGTGTTCGTTTTATAGGTCCCAATAAATAGCATATTTATATTTATTTCATACCTCACCGCAGTATGTTATTGTGTGTTTGTGGTGTTTCATGTCGTCAGTTTCCTCATTTCTTCTTGGGAAGTTTTCCCTATTGATTGGCCTCATTTCCTAATTTATATAAAAAAAATCATGTTATTTGTTGGGCGAAATATGATTTTTAAAAAGTATTGCATCGTTCATCATTTCATAATCCTTATTTTATTTTAAGATAAAGCAAGCACAGCTCCATTTTCATCATTCTTTCAACAAAGCCTCATTTTCGAATTAAATCAAATCTTCAGCTTCATTTTCTAAAAAATATAAACATACATGCACTACGAGCTCTTGTCTATGAGGCTTTACAATCACCAGATTTTATATTAGTTCATCATACTGGACGTCACAGAGAGCGAACTTGTATATATATATATATATATAGATATATATATATATATATATATATATATATATATATATATATATATATATATATATGTATGTATTATTTATATATATGTCGTGCCGAATATGTAAAACTGGTCAATTAGTAAGAACTCATTTAAAATTAAGTCCTTTCTAAAAATTTCTCTTGTACGTTTAAAGATATATTTTTTTCATTAATGTTAATGTAAAAATTTTTAATTTTGCACTAAAAGAATCTTAGAAAACTTACCCAACTTTATTATAACAAGAACAATTTATTTTATCCTAATCCTTCTAAATATATTTTAAATACTTTACAGTAATTTAATACTAAACAAACACAATGAAATATATTTTTTTCGTTAGGTTCAGAATGATTTTGGCGAAATTATTGCATACACAAATTTTCGCTTGTCCTATATAGCAAGATGAGCGTTGTTATTTAAGCCAAGATCGCAAGTTCTGCCTATTCGGGACGACATATATATATATATATATATATATATATATATATATATATATATATATATATATATATATATATATATATATATATATATATATATATATATATAAAATGTAGCTGGGATCGAATATGTAGTTTCATGTGTACGAAGCCAGTGCTCAACAACTGAGCCATGTTACTTACAATAGAAAGACGACACGATGTCTAATTCGGGAAAAAAATTTTATAGCTAGCACTTTTTACCATCGCCTTTGGAGTCTTACCACTGTTTCTTTGAATTTACAGGCGTTCATTACGGCTTTCCGAGTACACTTTATATAGGTGCTGTATGCTTCTAAGATTTAATGCTCACTACGGAATATAATAATAATGATAAGTGTTAAGTATCCTAATTAATTTTGCATATGCAATAGGATTAAAATCTAATAAACAAACCAACCAAATTATCGGCTCCCAGTCTTGCCGCCTCAACGCAGGAAACCGCCATTTTACATTTTTTCCAAATTCTTAGGTTGCTTCTTGAGCGCTAGTATCGCCTTGCTGACTGCTACGTCCACTGGACCAAGTAGTAACTGTAGAAAATAATGTATTTTCCGGAAAAAATACAGTGTATTTTTTATGTAAATTAGTGTAATACATTGTATTTAATAAAATTTGTTATAAAAAATGGGAAATTCTGCGCCTGCGCAGAAGAGACTCGCCATTGTTGTTTTGAATTGGGTAAGAAACGTTAGTGAATAATCGGAAGAATTTTCGTAGCTCTAGAGGTTAAATTGGGCTGACACCTCTCAAATAGGAGCCGAAATTGTTTAATGTGCATTCCTGCATAACTTGAGATATCAGGTGACTGGACAAGACAGCTCCAGGAACCTCAGATAAGTCTGTTTATGTTGTAATTCTGGCCAGTGTTATTTTCATGGATAGACAGTGAAGTTTTTTGAGTATGATACACCTTAATCTTCAGTCAAATTGGTGAGTGATATTAAGATATATTCTCCTTCTGTTATATAAATGTGTATATATATATATATATATATATATATATATATATATATATATAATTATTTATTAATTTTAATATACAGTCCACAAACTTATATATTTACCAGAATTCCTGGTGATGCATATTTCATTTGTAATTAATAGGTCTTGAGCAACTTGTGGATATGACAGTTGTAGGTATCGAAGGGGGACATTTTTGTGACCTAGGTGTCCCAAATTCCTACTTGTCTATGTAACTTTGATAAATAATAATTATCTTTGTTACCATTTAATGGTATATACCTTGTGAGTTACATCCAGATAAATGCAATTTTCCACAGTAACCGTCAAATGTAATAATAATAATAATAATAATTGTAATCAGTTTATGCTCTAAACCTATAATGAGCCTCATAGAGGCTTAGAATGAGTTTAAAAATCTCATAGACATGCGCGGTATGTTGATATTGTTAGTGCGGCTTACCTTGGAAAATGGCTGACAATATACAAGTCAGTAGCTTGCGATGCCACAAGAAAACGTCAATAGAGGTTTGAACTCGAATTTTTCTTTCTCTTGAATATCTCTTTCTCGTTCTCATTAATTTTCAGTTCCATCATTCTTTGTATACATTAATTCGCATTTTTATTTTTACTTTCTTTGGAAGTAAGTGGTGCATTATACTGACAAAATGTGGGGAAAAAAGACATTGAACTGTACACAAGTGTCTCTTTTTCTCCTCTCTTTCGTTGGAGGTCTCTTTGCTGCCTTTCTGTTGTTGCTCCATTTTCTTTGCAGGTTCTAGCATTTTCATGTTCAAATTCTCCCTTCATCTGAGTGTTTTGCTTCATTTTCTTTAACATTATGCTCTCATTTTCAGACAGGGATATGTTATAAAATCTCAGTGTTTGTCAGCGTGTCTTCCTTCTGGTTTAAGCAAAATGCTAATGAACTGTATCTTTCAATCTAATGACGTTGAATTTCTTCTGTGTCAACTCTCACTTTTATATTCAGTATACTAACTACTTCAAAATGGTTCGATTTAATCATAAGGCTAAATAGTAGATATTGAAATGTTTCGTGAAAGATTTTACCTGTTACATTTTTCTCTGAAAGGCGTAATTCCTAAAATTATAGTAATGACAGAATGCTCAATTTAGTCTAGTCACAAATTATTCAATATCTCAGACATAGCAGCCAATAACTTCCTCTTATGTATCCGTGATATATAACTAGCCTTTAGAAAAAAGAAGACTGTCAGTCGCATATGGTCGCTAGCCACAGAAAGAGAAGAAAATATTAATAGGTCCGCGATATCTATTTATCTTGGTAATCTTGGAATTCTAATTATGAATTTTGTGTAATGGCAGGTTGAACTAGGCACTGATTAAAATAGTTTGTCCACTAGACACTAACTAAAGCTGTAATTCCCCGAGGCTCTGAATAAAATATAGCAAATTTGCTGGGAAACACAATGCTAATTTAATATATCCAGAAGTGATTCAAATAAAAATTGTAAAATGTAAATAATTAACTTTTCAAGAAAAACTCTTGATGTAATTTTAGCACCATAGGGTCGTTCAGTGATGACGATGACGAAGCTCTCACCAAGGTCATCTCTTGTCCCTTCTTAGCAACTTGATCAAAATAAGTGTGCGTGTGTAATATATAACTTCTCTGCCCCCTTCTCACAAATTTTAGATATTAATAGGTTCAGAGTGCAATGGCGTTTCACAGTGAGCACCACGGAACTGACCACACAAGGACGAACAAGACTGTCCAGCACATTGACATGGAGAGCAACAGCCTGACTGATAACAGATCTGCTGTGAATACCTTATGAAGGATTGAGCCTCCATTACTGCTTTCCCTGAATCACCCATAGGAGATCACTACTTTTTTTTTAAACATACTGTAATAAGCTCGTTGATGTTGACATTTTTAAGACAGTTGCAACGTATTAAATGTAAGAAATAATTTTAAGTTTTGATTTTATTGTTGATGCCGACATCCCACTCCTAATTTCTCCCACTCTTAGTTGAGTGGGAGCAGAAAGTTGCCAGGCCAATTTTCCACTTGATGAAAAGTTCTTAGAGTACAAATGCGCTGCGTCAGGTGTCGATGGCAATGTGGACAGGTGAAACTTGGATTTTATAATCTTACTAGAGGTTCTTATACGCATAAAAAAAATATATTTCCATTGTGCTTCACACTGAGCGATACTCGTCAGAGATGTGGACAGATATGATGACAGAACAGTTTCTGATGAAAGACACGAAATGGTCAGGAGGTCTCACTCATGGCAATGTTATTGCAGAACGTACTCTTCCCCGGTTGATACAAGCAGTGCTAGATTGTACACATCTACGTGAAGTTGCAGTGTTCCTCCTTTCTTATGTTCTTAAGTTCTAGAGAAGTTTTCTGTCTTTTCCACAACATGCCGAACTCACGCCAGATTCGCGATGACAAGGAGTTACAAAAACTGGTAAAGGACGATCTCGCTCTCCATTCCCAGAATCACTGACTGGTTTGGTTCTCTGTGGGAACAGTAGTAGTTACTGATGATTCAGTCAGCTGTGATACAGCAGAAGTTGGCTTAGCAGTAACGTGTGTTATAGAAGGTAAGATATGTCCTGATTCACATCTTTGTTGATGTTTCAATGAGGAAAGGAAACGAAGGCAACATTTGCAGTCCTACTTGCATGATGCGGACCTTGGGAGCCACAGTCTCAAAAACTACCTGTATGTTATGGTTGGCAGTCACATTTTTCACAGAGATAGATAAATAGATAGTGAAACATAATGAGCGAAGTGATAACTCACGCGTCGTCCCCTCTTCCTGAGATGCCGACAATCAATTACTCCTCGGAAATTAGCAGAAGCCCCCGAGGAACTGACGTTAGATTAGTTTAAGTAAACCCATTCCTGATCAAGTCTAAGACAATTATTAGTTTCTAAATGGAAGATGTTTTTTTTAAGCAATATATTTTCTTAAAACACAAAGCGTTTTATATATATAACGCTTCAGTCTGTACTCACTTATTTGTACCCTCCTTTTAGTACTTCTCTAGTTCTGGTTGCACGAAACGAGTCTTAGCTCCTGGCCCTACCTGTTAGCTTTCTGCTTGCGGGATTCACTCCTCCGTATAGAGCCTGTCTCCAGTACTACTACATCCAGGTCATTCCACTTCCTGATCACCCTGAGACTGAGATAATATTTCCTGACATCCCTAAGATTCATCTGTGTCTTTAAATTCCAGCTATTCTGGTCTCCCTGTGTTCCGCCTCATCGTCTTTAGGAAGTAACATGTTTAACTAGCGACACTACAGACAAGTGCTGTCCTCCACACTACAGACAAGTGCTGCTCTCCACACTACAGACAAGTGCTGCTCTCCACACTACAGACAAGTGCTGTCCTCCACACTACAGACAAGTGCTGTCCTCCACACTACAGACAAGTGCTGTCCTCCACACTACAGACAAGTGCTGTCCTCCACACTACAGACAAGTGCTGTCCTCCACACTACAGACAAGTGCTGCTCTCCACACTACAGACAAGTGCTGTCCTCCACACTACAGACAAGTGCTGTCCTCCACACTACAGACAAGTGCTGTCCTCCACACTACAGACAAGTGCTGTCCTCCACACTACAGACAAGTGCTGCTCTCCACACTACAGACAAGTGCTGTCCTCCACACTACAGACAAGTGCTGCTCTCCACACTACAGACAAGTGCTGTCCTCCACACTACAGACAAGTGCTGCTCTCCACACTACAGACAAGTGCTGCTCTCCACACTACAGACAAGTGCTGTCCTCCACACTACAGACAAGTGCTGCTCTCCACACTACAGACAAGTGCTGTCCTCCACACTACAGACAAGTGCTGCTCTCCACACTACAGACAAGTGCTGCTCTCCACACTACAGACAAGTGCTGCTCTCCACACTACAGACAAGTGCTGTCCTCCACACTACAGACAAGTGCTGCTCTCCACACTACAGACAAGTGCTGCTCTCCACACTACAGACAAGTGCTGCTCTCCACACTACAGACAAGTGCTGCTCTCCACACTACAGACAAGTGCTGCTCTCCACACTACAGACAAGTGCTGCTCTCCACACTACAGACAAGTGCTGCTCTCCACACTACAGACAAGTGCTGTCCTCCACACTACGGACAAGTGCTGTCCTCCACACTACGGACAAGTGCTGTCCTCCACACTACGGACAAGTGCTGTCCTCCACACTACGGCAAGTGCTGTCCTCCACACTACGGACAAGTGCTGTCCTCCACACTACGGACAAGTGCTGTCCTCCACACTACGGACAAGTGCTGTCCTCCACACTACGGACAAGTGCTGTCCTCCGCACTACGGACAAGTGCTGTCCTCCACACTACGGACTAGTGATGTCCTCCACACTACGGACTAGTGCTGTCCTCCACACTACAGACAGGTGCTGTCCTCCACACTACAGACAAGTGCTGCTCTCCACACTACAGACAAGTGCTGCTCTCCACACTACAGACAAGTGCTGCTCTCCACACTACAGACAAGTGCTGCTCTCCACACTACAGACAAGTGCTGTCCTCCACACTACGGACAAGTGCTGTCCTCCACACTACGGACAAGTGCTGTCCTCCACACTACGGACAAGTGCTGTTCTCCGCACTACGGACAAGTGCTGTCCTCCACACTACGGACTAGTGATGTCCTCCACACTACGGACTAGTGCTGTCCTCCACACTACAGACAAGGGCTGTCCACACTACAGACAAGTGCTGTCCTCCACACTACAGACAAATGCTGTCCTCCACACTACGGACAAGTGCTGTCCTCCACACTACGGACAAGTGCTGTCCTCCACACTACAAATAAGTGCTGTCCTCCACACTACAGACAAGTGCTGTCCTCCACACTACAGACAAGTGCTGTCCTTCACACTACAGGCAAGTGCTGTCCTCCACACTACAGATAAATGCTGTCCTCCACACTACAGACAAGTGCTGTCCTTCACACTACAGACAAGTGCTGTCCTCCACACTACAGACAAGTGCTGTCCTCCACACTACAGACAAGTGCTGTCCTCCACACTACAGACAAGTGCTGTCCTCCACACTACAGACAAATGCTGTCCTCCACACTACAAACAAGTGCTGTCCTCCACACTACAGACAAGTGCTGCACTCCGTCGCACTACAGACGAGTTCTGTTCTCCATCACAATACTGACAAATGTTGTATTATTGCTGTATTATTATTATTATCATAATTATTTCGCAAACTATACACTGCCGTATTAACAGGTCACCTAAGATGCTACTATCCTTCTCACAACTAACTTGATCTATCCCTCTTTCATAAACTTTACGAAGTAAGGGACTGGAAACCGAACTGATTTCTGTCCCAGGAAGAGAAAACCAGTGAATCTAGATAGGCGGTCTAATCACTATCTGTCCCAGTTTCACGCACTCGAATCCACGGACTATCTTTTCTTGGGTCTATCCTTTGTGGTAGGCAATTTTCACTGCAGCTTCGTCGTGCATGGAAATACTGGCTTGATTTCCCAATTGCAGTTTTTCCCTCTTGCATCTACGAGGAAAGTTTTATAGCTTCAGGAGCCAATTTTCCTTTTGACGTTACGTTATTGGTATACGAATAGCGGGCGAGCGGGCAATATCGAAGAAGAATGCAATATAAATCGGGACTGACGACCACGAATGGATATGAGCCACTTTCTTTTGCGCCTTACTGGCGTTTCCTAATTTTTTTTACATTGAAAACCAAATTTCTCAATGAAAATTTTATGTGCCTCTGATGGTAGATACATGATAGTTTGAAAGTGTCTGCACATAATTCGCTGCTGATTCAACAAAACACACACACACACACACACACACACACAAACACACACACACACACACACACACACACACACACACACAAACACAAACACACACACACACACACACACACACACACACACACACACACACACACACACACACACACACACACACACACACACACGCACGCACACGTGAATGAGATACAGTGGGAAAGAAAACTAAAGTGAAGCCAGTGTATGAGGTAATGGAGGATGTGGCAGGGAAGCAGCGGAGAATTTCATACTCAGAAGCGAAAGTAGCAATAGGAAGAGCAGAGTGAGCCCATGGTTCACCCAGAGGTGCTAACGCTAAGTATGCTACATCATGGAAAAAATTAGAGAGCAAAGAGCTCTGGAAAACAAGTAATTGAACAGAAAAAGCCAGAAATGAATATGCATGGGTAGGAAGAGGGACTCAACGATAATGTAAGAATAACATGTTATCGAAAACCAAATCCAACTTAGTTTTTATATAACCACCTCAGTAAGAAAACAGTAAATGACCAGGTAATCAGGCTGAATGAAGGTGAGCTCACAAGGAAAGAACAGGTAGACTGATAAGGGCTTGGCAAGAAATTTATGGAGGTATTCTCAGAGGAAACAGGAAGGTTCCCAGGATACCGTAGCAGTAGAGTCCACAGCAAGAAGGAAAGAGGCCATGAAGCTGTTGTGTGAGCTAGAGACCTCGAAGGCAGTGAGAGCAGACAATACCTTTCTGTGGGTCCTGAAAGATGAAGCAGAAGTACAGCATGTGCCACTAGCAACAATCTTCGACAAGTCAGTCGACATAGGGCAGCTATCGGAGGTGTGGAAGACAGCAAATATAGTCCCAGTTTTTAAGAAAGGAGACAGACAGGTCTACAAACCAGTGTCACCGACGTGCATAGTATGCAGGGTTATGGAGAAGATTATCAGATGAGTGGTGGAGCACCTAGAAAGAAATGGGCCCATACTTGACAACAGCATAGATTCAGGGATGGTAAATACTGTGTCACAAACCACATGGAGTTCTGCGACAAGGTGACAGAGTAAAGCGGAAGAGAGAGTGGTGAATAGACTGCATTTTTTACAGCAAAGAAAGGCTTTCGTTACCTGTACCACACAAGAGACTGGGACGAAAGCTAGAGGATCAGCCAGGAATAACAGGGAAGGCACTACAGTAGATCAGGGCATACTTAACAGGAAAGAAATAACGAGTGATTGTCTGAGAAGAGATGTCGGAATGGGAGCATACGAAGAGTATGCCCCCATACTGGGACCGGTACTATTTCTTGTGTACGTGAATGACGTGATGGAAGGGATAGAATGGTAAAGCATGTCAAGAAATTTGAGAAAGTACAGAGGTTTGCAACAAGTCCCGGAGGTAAGAGGTTAAGGGAACCCAACCTGATAATACTAGAGGAGAGGCGAACTAGGGTTGATATAACAACAACGTACAAAATGCTGAGAGAATTTGTTAGGGAGGACAGGGACAGATTAAGGGACGGGAACCAGGAACACGGTTGTGTTAAACTTGTCTTGCTTGAATATTATTGTATTACACTGTGTGTTATTGAAAAGTTATTGTATTAAACTGTTTCAATGTATATCTCTGCAGATTCATGAAGATGATGTACATTGATTTAGAGAAATGCTAACAGAACCATGGAGATGTACAAAGATTCATTTAGGAAATGTGTACAAAATCAAGGTGTGCATAGAATAATAGAAAGGGTGTACAGGAGGGCCCCGCTTATGCAGCAGGTTAGGTTCCAGGCTGCTGCTGTAAAGCCTAAATCGCTGTCAAGTGAAACATAGCCTTTTTTTTCATTTTCAAATACATATAAAATCTTGATAACAAGTTTACACTATCATGTATTAAGTGAGCAATAGAGCTAGGCCTAAAAAAAAAACATATACAGTACACACATTACTTACCTTTAAATATTTTCGTTCTTAGCTTATAGTGAGTGATGATTATATTTATTGTAGTAAGTCTGAATGAATGAAGAATAGGCATAATTGAAAACCGCCGTATTAGCGAAACACTGTAAAGTGGAGCCCGCCTTTATAAAGAATCATGGAGATGTATATATAATTATGAAGGACAGTTATAGAATAGATATCCGACTTGATTTTTTTTCTATTTTTTTTCTATTAATGTAACGAAATCAGAGTCACTATGTGAGTTTTTTTGTACAGATTACCACAGTCATGGTCTGAATAACCCATGCTGTTTTAGAGCCTCATTTAAAGTATAACATATATCCCTCTCTTCAGCTGTTATAAGTTATGTGTAATGAGAGACGTACACAGTTCTGGGATATTTTAATGAAGAAATGTTTTTCCACTAATGCTTTCTTTAGTGCTCAATTAAAATATCCTAATATTGTTTTTCTCTCTTCTTTCGCATCTGTCGCTATTTTATATTATTACCTTGTTATAAGTTATCACATACTTTGGTTTTAGCTCTGAATGCGAGAGTACGTTTATAATTTCAGAAAAATCTGATTTCCTTGACGGACAAGTCAAGAAATACGATATGATAAACCTATTTTTCAGCAACTAAATTCACAAACACGCCTTGTAAGAGATGAGTTAGACTACAACACTGGAATGTTTGCTCACTAGCGACCCAGCGTCTGCCCAACAATACATCAGTCCGTCTGTCTGTCTGAAAAGTGTAGTATATTCATACGGGTAATCCTTCTCTGCCAAACAGAATCTAGCGTGGAGTGTTTACCAGAGCGGAATTGGCCAACAGTGCAGGACGAAGATAACGATGATTGGAAACAGGAATCAGACGTAGGCACAGTGCCGAGTAGCAGTTAACCTGTTTTGTAATCACCACGGCAGTAGTATTTTACTTATTTTAATTATGTTTAAAAATAGAGCTACAGAATTCGTGCAAAAAATATATTAAATTAATTATAAGGTAGCAGGAAAATAAAACAAATGTTTTATATTATGCAGGAAAATGTAAAAAAAAAAAAAAAGCCGTGATCATGAGACAGAAAGATTAAGTGTAATATTTCACATAATTTAGAATAATGGATGCCGGTACAAACACAAGCTGATGTATAACTTAAAGCAACAAAATTATAGACGTATACGAAGGATAAATCTTTCTACGTGATATTTTAGCTGAATTGTACGATGTCTGGAGGTTCCACTGTCGAACACACAGCGCTGAAAAAATCTTAGCCTAAATAAGTGACCTTCGCGGTATGTGACTTATCGGTAGTGTCTGACGGTCGCGTGCTGGTACACACAAAGAATATTAATAACTGTTCTCATGGGTAGTTCATCAGGGAAGGCAGATAGCAGTAATGTATATGAACCTAGACTCTACACTATCTAGCATGCCGAAAACAAAGTCGAGGAGACTTGATGTACAAGTTGTTGACTAACTTGCACAGATACACACGCATATGCATGTGCCCACACGTGCAACACGCGCACGCAGTCACGCGCAGATCATCGCTATTTATTAGAGCTCATCCGAGGCATAAATTCAAATTAAAGTGTCATCATAATATATTTTCATACAGTGCTAACAGGTAATCATAATATTTAAACTAGCGCAGCCCATTAAACCAGATTGGTACACTCACACCTTACTACATGAGTTGGTAACATTAGTGCTGTGTTTCTTTGGCCTGAGACACACATCACTAGGATACTCTCTTTTTTTATATTTCATTGTAGCTAATTTATATGTTAATATTTTACGGGGATTTACCTCTTTTGGAGATGTGTGCAATTCAAAGTAAACTATATCATGTTTTATCGAGTAAATAGATCTCTCAAATATTCCCAATATTCATATATTAAAAAATAGGGCTTTTAAGCATTTTTACTTAAACAACATGAAACAAAAACGAGTATTATTTGGTTACATTATCCAGCAGATTATAAGACGAGGCATTTATAAGTAAATACATATACATGAGATAAAACAAGGAATACGAACATCAAAGATGTGTTTACTAATCAAAATCCGAGGAGTAATTTGAGATCACTTTCCAGGGTGAGGTCACGGTGTTTGCTTAGTTGTGTAGAGGTCACGGCTGCATTATATATCTCTTATGAAAGAGGCCTGTGATTATCTTGTCACTTGTAAAGCTAACATAGGATTAGTTTAAATTTCTTCCATTAAGGTTATCTTATGAAAACTTTGCACGTGGCAAGGTAATTACAGACCTCTCATGCATGAGATACTAATCTTCAAGTCAATTTATCTTTTGTGTGTGAAGCAGTAAACCCCCTGAGGGTCCTTCAGTTCATAGTCCAGTGAAGGCTTGATTCTCCCTCAACTGTTCGAAAGATGGACGCACTAATTTCTTAGGTGTTGAATGCCAGCCACTAAACATCTTACGATAGTTACTCGGCTGTTACTGTCCTCGCCATGGATTGGAATTTATGATTAGCGATTTTCAGCTTGGACCCCTATTGCAACGGGACCCCTCCTTCAACGCCTTTTAAGGGGATCCCTCCTTTAACCTCCCCGACAAAGGGGTTTTTTCCTTGAACCTCCTTAGAAGAGGACTCCTGAATGGATCCTATTGGAAATAGATACGCCCTTTCACCCCATGGAATGAAGCCCACCGTTGGAATCCCTTGCAAAGGGATCCCTCCTTGGATCTCCATGTAAAGGAGTTCCTCCATGGAACCCATGGTAAAGGGATTCCTCCATGGACCCCTTTGGAATGGGATATCTCCGTGGACTTCCTTGTAAAGGGATTTTTCCTTTAGCCCCTAAGCAAGGGAGCCCTTCTAGGTCCGCTTTGAAAAGAGATCCCTCCTTGAACCGCTTGAGGAAGGGATCCCTCAGTAGACCCTCTTGGAGAGGGACCCCTCAATAGACCCTATTGGAAAGGGATCCCTTAGAAAAGAATTACTCCTTGTGCCTCCTTAGAATGGGATTCCTGCTTGGACCTCCTTGTATAAGGATCCTTCCTTCAACTCCCTTGGAACACTTCCCGTCTTTTCTTGCACGTATTTGCTGGCCTTTTTTTTTTTTTTTAAGCTTTCCAATTTTTGAAAAACGTACCGAGATTATATATTTTTTAGCTGTTAAAAATGAACATGTAATTATAAAAATTTAATTCATAATTCTAAAATAAATTAAGGCAGATCTGATATTTAAGGCAATGTTCGGGTATAATAAGTTACGTATTTTTTTTAGCAAGTTAAAACCGGTTAATTAATTTTGGCTTAGGTTAACTTTTTTCTTGCAATAGTGGGTCTTTAACAGGGTGAAGGGCTCTAGATCCAATCCTATTCCTTGGATCAAATCTGATTACCTACTATTCCCATTAGCTAAAAGACCCCAAAAGGTTCGTGCTTCCCCATGAACATAATAAATTGGTTGTAAAAGAAATGATTCTCGAAGTTTTAGGGAGAGATGTTACTTAAAAAAAATGATGAATTACGTACTTATAAAATGAAAGTCGTCACGGTCATCGTTCGTAGATGGCACTCTGCTTGTGGAAGAGTAAAAAAAAGAAGTTGCAGAATATGATAAATACGTTGGAAAGGTGAGTACAAGCATGTTGAAAGTTAACCCAGCAGAGCAAGAATCGAAAGATTCAGAATCACATTTGAAGGAAATAAATGCATTTAGGTAATATTCTGAAGAATTTAATCTTTAGTGTTGAATATCAAGACGTCGACCCACCTGTCAGTCATGAGATCATCACATGTTTTGATATACAGAATGTTTTAAAAAGATGGAACCATTTTCAAAGGAAACCAAACTGCTTTGAAATTGGGTCAGTCTTTTTAAAACACCCTGTACAACTGTCGTTTATTACATAGCATAATAGAGCCGTTACTTAACATTGGGAGTCTAACGTGATATTGTTATTAGCAATGATAATGTAATTGAACTTCTCTGTTTTTTTCTTATACTTCGTCAACTGTGTGAGTGCCAGTCTGGCCCTGCTTGGGAGCCTCTATCCATTTTTTCTGCCATTTAGACGCTGTTTCCCTTGGAAAATGCATCTGGCATATCATTATTTCATATTTTTTTTTATAGATTGTCTACCTGGTCTTCGTGACTCATTGAAGGATCTGTTCTAATGAGCTCGTACCGAAAGCGCTAAAGTTAACTTATATATATATATATATATGTGTGTGTGAGTGTGTGTGTGTGTACTTCCTTGAAGCCTTTTTATCCACTTCTCCGAGGCTATGGGTCCCACAATTTACACCAGAGGTGGATCCCATCTATATATATATATATATATATTTACTGTGTATGAATTTATCTTATTCAGCATGGATATTCTCTGTCAAAGAGCTAGAGTGAAAACTAGTTTTCCCCATAACTCTCTGAAAATTAATCTGACCATAACGAATAAAAAATTTCTATAAATGGAGGTATATACAAAGAAAGATCGCAGTCAGCAGGATTCTCCAGTGACGTGGTTTCTAATCCTGCTGACTACGATATTTCTTTATATATATACCTCCGCTTGTTTCTGCGTAGTGCAGTGATATAAAAATCGGTTGTGTGGTTAGAACCTGAAGGAGGTGAATGAAATACGTAGCTTGAAACCATGCTTGAGGCCCACTGATGATGTGTGTGTGTATGTGTATATATAATGTGTGTGTGTGTAACATAGTACACAATGTTTACGTGATACATTGATGGTACGAAGATGTTGGTATAGTACACGTTCTATATACGTGTTTATTTCCTATTGGGAATCCACTAATATGTATACCGATGTCTGATATCTTTTCTGGAACCTGCGTACATTTACACCAAGAGATTAGTTCTTGTCTCGTCTTATCCACACGTTATAACTTTCCCAACTGTTGACATAGCTAACCAAGACAATAAGAAAATAGCATTAATTAGTGTGACTTGATGCTTCATCACGTCGTGCGGGCTCATGCGCACCGTAGCTCCATTTAACTGTCAGAGAGATTATCTTCCAGATTTTTTTTGTCCGCCTCAGGCTCCTCATTTGTTGCCTGAGAACCATTATATAAACTTGTCCACGACCTCCCCACAGGTGACCTCCCACACAGTATGTCTGCCCACGACCTCCCGCATGTGACCTCCCACACAGTATCGTCTGCCCACGACCTCCCGCAGGTGACCTCCCACACATGGAGGTCATGCCTTCCCGCAAGTGACCTCTCACGCAGTGTCTGCCCATACCCTCCTGCCGATGACCTCCCACACAATAATATCTGCTCACGCCCTCCCGCAAGTGACCTCTCACACAGTGTCTGCCCATACCCTCCTGCCGATGACCTCCCACACAATAATATCTCCTCACGCCCTCCCGCAAGTGACCTCTCACACAGTGTCTGCCCATACCCTCCTGCAGATGACCTCCCACACAATAATATCTGCTCACGCCCTCCCGCAAGTGACCTCCCGCAGTGTCGTATGCCCACAACATCCCGCGGGTGACCTCCCACACAGTGTCTGCAACGCCCTCCAGCAGGTGTGACCTCCCACACAATCCATCTGGCACCCACATACAGGTTTCCCAGCACACAGATCACCTACCCCAATTTATACTTCTCGTTATTCTTATATACTTGTGACCACTATTGAAATCGTTCTCTCTTAGCGCAATCAGAAGTAAGAGTTCCCTGGTGACCTCCCTGACCAAGTAGACTGTTGGTACCTACAGACCTACAAAGCAATCACAACCTGGCTTTCTAGATAATACCTGCTGCAACTTACCCAACTTCCTCTTCAACACTTCTCAAGAGGAAAATGAGTAATTTGCTGCAGCATGTACGTGACCAGCCGGGTTATCTTGTTCTAGTATTCTGAGGGAAGCGACAGCCTGGCCAGTCAGGCAGCATTCCTTATATATGTTCGGAAAAATAGAGTCGATGGGTAGGATATGTCTGCGTTGTTCTCCAACTGTAATCATGGCAGTCTTGCTTTCCATTAGGATTCTTCCAGACTTCTTTTTGTATCTATCGCCCCTCTGAGTTATTTTTTTTTTTTAAGGTTAGGCATTTGATCTTCGAGTATTTACCATCTGAAGATTGAGATTAATGGAAAAATGCCACCACAAGGAACTTGAGGTTTTAAAATCATAGCAGAAAGAAAGAGGAACACGAGAAACTGACGTGTTCACTTGACTCTCCTTGAACAAGTAGTCGAAATTTACACTATAAACTTTTTGAATAAAGAGTTATCGTTTAAAAAAAAGTTTATTTTTCCATTTGATATTTATTCTTACATTTTTACCCACAACTCTACACTCAAGAAAATTCTCGGACAAATGACCGCATCTTCTAGAATTACTCTGGGGTAAATGACTGCGTTTCTCTTGAGAAAACTCTAGAGTATATGTCTGCTTCTTGATCAAGAAAACTAAAACCGTATTCTTATTCCAAAAAAATCTAGAGAACATGTGTGCTTCTTGATCAAGAAAACTCTGAGTGAAAAATGACAGTTTTTTTTTTCTTCCTCTTCTTTCCTATAAATTTCAAACTTCAACTTTTCTTAGAATTCCACTGCTTATTTTTCTCCTTACTCATGGGATGTATGAAGAGCGTTTTCACTGTTAATTAATCTCTCACATGGTGTTGCCCATGATGATCTTACCTCACACTCTGTGACACGTGTAATGGACAAGCTAGTTACCATTCTTCAATAGAGAAGAATATCAAGAGCATATATCTTATTAAATCTTGACATATTTCACTGAGGAAAAAAACATATGACTGGGAATTTAAAGAGCACATTTAGCATACCTGTCAGAATTTTACATCAGAGTATTTTTTTTTTGTGTGTGTGTGTGTATGTGTGCGCGTGTGTGCGCGTGCGTGTGTGTGTGTGTGTGTGTGTGTGTGTGTGTGTGTGTGTGTGTGTGTGTGTGTGTGTGTGTGTGTGTGTGTTTGTAAAATACTGAGATTTTTACGGTACGTGACTACAGTGAAAATCATTTAGTAAACGATACAAATTGAAATACTCTATTTTTTATTAAATTCATTCTACATTACACAAATAACCCGTACATAGGAGTAAGAAACTTATGACGTCATTTAGGTCCGACTTGGACTCGTTAATGATCCAAGTCAGACAGAAACGTCGTCATGCGTCTCTCCTACGTGCGGGTTATTTGTGTATTGTTCCAGTCACGGTATTGTGCTCTCTTATTCTTTGATTCATTCTTTTTATATTTGTGACCTTACAGCATTTTGGTACGTGGATTTTTATGTTGTGGTACTTGATGCAGTCTTTTGTTAGTAAACATCGTTCTTAGTAAAATTACGATTCCCAAATAATGTTATTTGAATCTGTTTAGATATTTCTTGGTGCATCTTGTGATGACTAATTTCTGCCAGTGTAAAGCAGTGAGTAATTAATTTACTTTCTATATATGAAAGAAAATGCTAGAATTCGCTTTTAAAATTATACATTTCACTGTATTGATTTTTTTTTGTATGTTTGACTCTTAGTGGAAGTGTAATTCGCCAGATAGAATCTTTCGAAGCTTTTATAAAAAGTTTTTGATTGATATTTGACTCGACTTTTTACGTTCTTCCTGGAGTCTAAGGTGTTATTTTCCCATTTTGGATATTATATACGTAACTTGGTGGATTTTATTAAAACTTTTCACTTTCATCACTGCCATGTTATATATCTTAACTCCATTCGGGAAAATGTATTCCCGTTGATTAGGTTAGGATAGGTTAGGTAAGATTCATCAGGAAACAGGACAGGTGTTTCCTGATGTGGGTCTTATGATGACCCGCCACTTGAGCTTTTGTCATCTGACAGAGGCCTTCCGCTGGCTTACCGGTTCGCCCCTTTAAAAATAATGGTTAATATAGAATACTCATTCAGGTTGATTTTTTTCTACCCGGAATTTCCAAGTCAGGTCATATCTAAGGTATACAACCACCTCCAGGATGCGACCCACAGTAGTCGACTACCACCCAGGTGGTAGGTGAACCGGGATAATAGGTTTAAGGAGATAATATAAGTCTTGATTCCTGGTAGCTGGTTATGAAGACACAGAAACATAGTTACGAGGCGCTTTATTGGGGATGTATCTGCCAAGCAGTGGGCCTCGGCAAGTTACAAACTTGATAAGGCCCAAGTTTTCGCTTAACTGCTTTTCTTTCTTCAATCACGTCTGTAACACATTACCAATTCAGCCCTTTGATAGTCTAATTCCTTTACAATTTTACTAACTCTGTGGGGCGGAATGTGATCGCTAAATATTTTCTTGCTCTGATATTATATCTGCCTTCAAATAAGATGAGAAAACGAAACTGCGAAAGAATACATTAGACTTAAGGAATATTAATATTATCATTGAGTCTTAATCCACTCTATCGTTTTCATGGCATAAACTATTTTTGTTATTCTGTGCTTGCTAAATATCAAGTTGTCTAACGTCGAAACCGTGGCTGGAACAATTCACATATAACTCAGACTTAAGAAGAAGTACTTGAGGAAGCTTCTGTCTGTCCTGGACCATTATCAAGTCCCAATTAAGAGAGAAAATGGGGAGAACTAAATCCAGGGGTGTGTCAGGGAATATACTAGCACATGCAAAGGCCACTTAAAAACTTTTTGAAAAAATGTGAAATATGAAATCAATGAATCAAGAAAATGGGGAGAAAATCAGAAGACAAGTTGGAAACTGTGAGTCAAGAAAGACTAGCTAGGGAACACACATCTCACAAGGGGCACATAAAGTTATGAGAAAGTAGGAACACTGTAAAAGACCTGCTGGCTCATGTTAGGAAGAAAAACGCAAAGGATGAAACAAGACTGTGGTTTGTAGTCTAAATTTTGGTAGGTAAGACACATAGGCAACAGTTAGGCAACTTTATTCCGAAACGTTTCGCCTACACAGTAGGCTTCTTCAGTCGAATACAGAAAGTAGGCAGGAACAGTAGAGATGTGAAGACGATGTAATCAGTCCATCACCCTTGAAGTCGTAGAATTTGAGGTTGTCAGTCCCTCGGCCTGGAGAAGTTCAGATCCATAGTCAGGAACTATCTGAAGATCAATCGACTGCGGAGACTTAAATACTGTCGGAAGGAGAGGTGCAGAGTAGTAGTAGTAGTAGTGAGAATGTAGTCACTGAGAGGTCAGGTCCCTCTCAGATTCAACAGTTCTCACTTGAAAGGGTTGTCTAAGGCGTTTTCTGTACCAAGAGGCCATGTGTTGCAGTGTCTGACAAGATGAACATCAGAATGGTATACAATACCGACAGGTTGGTAGGTAAGACACATAAGCAACAGTTAGGCAACTTTATTCTGAAACGTTTCGCCTACACAGTAGGCTTCTTCAGTCGAATACAGAAAGTAGGCAGGAACAGTAGAGATGTGAAGACGATGTAATCAGTCCATCACCCTTGAAGTCGTAGAATTTGAGGTTGTCAGTCCCTCGGCCTGGAGAAGTTCAGTTCCATAGTCAGGAACTATCTGAAGATCAATCGACAGTGCGGAGACTTTAATACTGTCGGAAGGAGAGGTGCAGAGTAGTAGTAGTAGTAGTGAGAATGTAGCCACTGAGAGGTCAGGTCCCTCTCAGATTCAACAGTTCTCACTTGAAAGGGTTGTCTAAGGTGTTTTCTGTACCAAGAGGTCATGTGTTGCAGTGTCTGACAAGATGAACATCAAAATGATATACAATACCGACAGGTTGGTAGGTAAGACTGATCACATCGTCTTCACATCTCTACTGTTCCTGCCTACTTTCTGTATTCGACTGAAGAAGCCTACTGTGTAGGCGAAACGTTTCGGAATAAAGTTGCCTAACTGTTGCCTATGTGTCTTACCTACCAACCTGAAGATTGAGACACTTATGCAGCATATGGGAATCTTTATTCAGGAAACGTTTCGCCACACAGTGGCTTCATCAGTCCAATACAAAGAGGAAGGCGTAAGGAGAGGAGGAGTATGAGGTAATCAGTCCCTCAACCTGGAGTCGATGTGTTCAGTCCATCAATCTTGTAGAATATACAGCATAAGGCCGTAGACGTGGCTTATATACTGTAGTGAGGTGAGGTGAAGCAGGCGGAGGCGGGGTCATAGTGGTACCATCCACTAGTCGAAGTAGGTCTTCGTCCAAAGGTTGAACAAGTGTTGAAGAATTCTTTGTGGCGAAACGTTTCCTGAATAAAGATTCCCATATGCTGCATAAGTGTCTCAATCTTCAACTTGTCGGTTTTTCAAACCATTCATCACAACTGTCAGACACTGCAGCATCATGGGATCTTGTTACAAAGAATTCTTCAACACTTGTTCAACCTTTGGACGAAGACCTACTTCGACTAGTGGATGGTACCACTATGACCCTGCCTCCGCCTGCTTCACCTCACCTCACTACAGTATATAAGCCACGTCTACGGCCTTATGCTGTATATTCTACAAGATTGATGGACTGAACACATCGACTCCAGGTTGAGGGACTGATTACCTCATACTCCTCCTCTCCTTACGCCTTCCTCTTTGTATTGGACTGATGAAGCCACTGTGTGGCGAAACGTTTCCTGAATAAAGATTCCCATATGCTGCATAAGTGTCTCAATCTTCAACTTGTCGGTTTTTCAAACCATTCATCACACCTACCAACCTGTCGGTATTGTATACCATTTTGATGTTCATCTTGTCAGACACTGCAACACATGGCCTCTTGGTACAGAAAACGCCATAGACAACCCTTTCAAGTGAGAACTGTTGAATCTGAGAGGGACCTGACCTGTCAGTGGCTACATTCTCACTACTACTACTACTACTACTCTGCACCTCTCCTTCCGACAGTATTTAAGTCTCCGCACTGTCGATTGATCTTCAGATAGTTCCTGACTATGGAACTGAACTTCTCCAGGCCGAGGGACTGACAACCTCAAATTCTACGACTTCAAGGGTGATGGACTGATTACATCGTCTTCACATCTCTACTGTTCCTGCCTACTTTCTGTATTCGACTGAAGAAGCCTACTGTGTAGGCGAAACGTTTCGGAATAAAGTTGCCTATGTGTCTTACCTACCAACCTGGCAATATAAACACAAATGCAGTATAATGTGATCCTTTATTGACTACGTTTCGCCCACACAGTGGACTTGAAAAAGCCCACTGTGTGGGCGAAACGTAGTCAATAAAGGATCACATTATACTGCATTTGTGTTTATATTGCCATTGTGTCGGTATTTTATGCCATTTATTTCCACCTAACAACCTGTCGGTATTGTATACCATTTTGATGTTCAGTCTAAATTTTGCTGTGAGAACGGCAGAAAATAAGAGTGAAAGAACTTTCCATTCAGTAATTATTTTTGTACCTTGCTCCGGATTAATGTTATTTTGTGTTGCTCTTTGTAATTTATTTCTTACAAGTTTAAATACTGACTTAACGGGTTTAACTGTTATCAATTTTGCCTTTCATAAGCAATCACCTAATGCTCACATTTTCCAAGTCCGTATATACACCACCTGCAATACTGATTCTAGTTCAGTGCATCAGAAATTGCTATAATTGTTGAGGGTATAATCTTTCTGTTTTAAAACTAACAATTCACATTTCATAAGTACAAATCTGCTTATCCTTATTTGAGAGTCACTATGGTCTGTGGGTCAAGTACTGGAACACTACTACTACGCAAATTCACATTTGAGCCGCCTGATGATGTCTTATTCGTGAAAACTCTTATCTCTCTCTCTGCTTCACAAAAAAGTGATTTAACTTGGTGTAAACACTTCAAAAACTTTAATCAAGCGTAATGTTAAAGCGACTGGTTGGTAGGTTTCCGCCGTCGCTCTGCTGCCTTGTCTACACTGGGGAGGTGTGTTTGCAGTTTTAGACCTTTGACATCTACCCACGTGAGATCCACCCTCTGATATCCTCCTGCAAGTCTCCAAGCTACACGCATGTGTAAAGTTTGCACTAACATCGTAATCTAAAGCATCATCAACATCGGCAACAATATTATCGAAAATATTTATACCCTTTTCAAGATAAAATATTGATAAGATACAGAGAGAATTATATTTAGTCTCAGTATTTTATGAGCTTATCACACCTCGCAACATCTGGGTATCTTTGTAGACGTTTCCCCATACAGTGGCTTTATCAGTACAAGGACATCTAAAGACTGTATAAATGTATACAGAAGATAGAAGACAAGGTGCTCAGTCCCTCAACCTAGGAGCAGGTGATGAGTACCGTAGTCTTGAAGAATCTGTAGCTAAATTAGACACATGTGCAACTCTTGGGTATCTTTATTGAGGAAACGTTTCGCCACACAGTGGCTTCATCAGTCCATACATAGGAGAAACTTGAAGAACAGGAGGAGAATGAGGTAATCAGTCCCTCAACCTTGAGTCGATGTATTCTACTCAAGATTGATGGACTGAACACATCGACTCAAGGTTGAGGGACTGATTACCTCATTCTCCTCCTGTTCTTCAAGTTTCTCCTATGTATGGACTGATGAAGCCACTGTGTGGCGAAACGTTTCCTCAATAAAGATACCCAAGAGTTGCACATGTGTCTAATTTATCAACATGTCGGTTCTCTGAACCATTCATCTACAAGAATCTGTAGCACAGGCAGGAAGCTTGGCGCTTATATACTGGAGTCGGGCGAGATGCAGCGGACGACGGCATTGTCACTGGTAGACAGGATTCTCCAGTGGAAGTATGTTATCCCCTAGAGTTGAGCCAGGAGTTAGCAAGTAGGTTGTGATACACAAATAACCCGCACATAAAAGAGAGAAGCTTACGACGACGTTTCGGTCCGACTTGGACCATTGACAAAGTCACACTGTGCGGGTTATTTGTGTATCGTTCCAGTCACGGTATTGTGCCTTTTTTGTTATTTAGGTTGTGATGTTCTCTACTGTCTTTTTTATATATATATTTAGTCTTCAGATATGTCCATGTATTGATAAAGCCACTGAATGGCGAAACGTCTACAAATTAAAGATACCCAGATGCTGCACATGTGTCTAATTCACCACTTCGCAGATACAACCGATGTTATCAGCACGACTGAGTCATCGGGTCCAGGCCCGTATCGTTCTCATCCTCCTGGTATTTGCAGTGCCTCAATCATGACCGTACTTCTGTGTACACACGCCTGCGCGTCCTCTCCCCACTGCATACACAAACTCTTATAAACATTTTTCTCCCCGTTCAGAGGAGATCCGCGGCAGCCTGCGTCACCACCAGCAGAATATCGTCTCAGACCTTCAAAGCAGCTGCTTCACTTTGCTCTTGTACACCTTACTGGTTCCGTGTTTATTTTGGAGTCCCCTTTTCAAGTGCTTTTTGCAAGAGGAAGAGGAGGATATTATTGTCTGTCCTGTCGCCCTTCCCTCCTCTTCATCTGTCCGTCCCTCTGCCTTTTTCTTCCCGCATCTATCTTCCTCCGTCCCTCTGTCTTTTCATCCGCAAGTCTTTCTGCCAATCTCTCCGTTCATTTTATCCTTATCTTTGCTTCTCCGTCCTCTCATTCGTGCTAAGGTAAAATAATTCATGTTACACCTAACAGACAGACTTCAAGGACCAGCTGTGTTTAATATTTACGGATATTGTTTCATTATTTTACCACACTTTCAACGAAAATATGAAACAAACACTGTGATAACGGAGATAATCCAATAATGTAACTTGCATGAACACTCCCATATATTTGATTATTGATCATTTTGCAACAAATAATCAATAATCTAGCAAATAGTTTCACGAACTAGACTAGAAGCAATCACTGTCAATATACATACACATTTAATGATTTTAAAAGAGAAAATCTTAATCAGAAAGCCGTTTAATCGAAGTCTAGACATGCATAGACATTTGCGTAATCCTCTAACGACCGTCACGATAGAGAATCCAGAAAATTTATTTGGATCGCTGCACATTTTTACCTGAGAACTGATACCTCCGAATTTTACTGAAATAAGCTGGATAGATAATTGCAACATGAATTTATATCAATGCCTCGCAGATACGACACAAATTATTATTATTATTATTATTATTATCACAAGGAATCGCTAAATCCCTGCGGGTTAAACAGCACTTGTGAAATGAGATTCAGTCAGATTTGGGCCAGGGATTTATTGTCAAGACATAGACAATATATACACTGCGAGCAGCTCTCAGCTATTTTGCTTGATTGATTGTTTACCTACAATCACCCACAAAGTCTAGAACTCACCATGTGGAGGTGGCTGCACTTCTACTCCCAATATCACACTATAAACATCCTCGAGATTTTAAAAATAACAGAACGAGTACAAACTTGTGTATCTGCAATGTTATAATAAAATAAAAATTAATAATTAAAGCATGCCGCTTTGGTTGTGATGGAAGGAGATTTACTGACGTAAACGCAAATTTTCTTTTACTTTATAATAGCTAGGCCCGAAAAACGTGAAAATGATTTATGGCAGTTGAAGACAGTTTTTTTCTTCCGTAGACTTCATTTCTGGTCTCAGACCTCGAGTTGCTCGACTGACAATTAAAATGTCATTCTCTGCTGTTTGAGAGCATGCGCGTGCGCGAGACCACTTAATAAGCGACACTGCGTTCAAAGTCCTAGCAGAACTATTTGCTTATCTAAAGCCAAGTATCAGTACGAACGAGAGATCATGTGAGATCTCGTGTTTTAAATAATATGGTTATTAGTTTGTATGTGGTTGTTCATCTCTTGTAAAGATAAAAATTAAATTTTATTATTGGCTTCATGAGGAGAATACATGTTTCTGTAAACGTCACAATAAGTGTATCTGCAATGTTATAATAATAAAATACAAAATAATTAAAGCATACTGCTTTGGTCACAGTAACTACGCTTGCTTACTCGCTGATTGTACTGTTCATTATCTCTGTTTATTTGTAACAATATATCTAATGTCGTACTAAATAATCCGAACTCCCTTAAAAATTAAACTTTTATAATTTTTTTGTTTATAAATTGATAGTTTTTTTTTCATTAACAGTAATATAATATTTATTTTTAGACCAAAACTGACTTAGAAACCTCACCTAACATATCTAAAACTAACAGTCTTTTTTAGATAAATTCTGTTATATATATCGTTGGACAGCTTAAATATATTTGATATCACATTAAATCTATGATATACATATTTTTCGTTATCCTCAGATCGATTTCCGCTGCTGTATGGCAAAAACAAATTTTCATTCGGCTTATTCGGCAAAGTGCACCCTTGTCAAATACGCCAACCTTGATGATTCGGCATATTAGGCACGATATATACATATGTCGCGCCGAATAGGTAAAACCTGCGATTTTGGCATAAATAGCAGCGCTCTTCTTGCCGAGCGCTGTATAGTCCTTGTGGCTTAGCGCTTCTTTTTGATTATAATAATAATAATAATCTTCTTGCCGAATAAGGCAAGCGAAAATTTGTGTAGGCCGTCCAATTCATTCTAATGAGGACACTAGAGCACTCCAGGTTGATTTGAATAGACTGATGCAATGGTCGGAGAAGTGGCAGATGCTGTTTAATATAGACAAATGCAAAGGTCTAAATGTTGGACAGGAAAATAACCATGGGACATATGAACTAAATAATGTAGATCTTAATACTACTGATTGCGAAAAGGATTTAGGAGTTCTGGTTAGCAGTAATCTAAAACCAAGACAGCAGTGCATTAGTGTTCGCAATAAAGCTAACAGAATTCTTGGCTTCATATCTAGAAGTATAAATAATAGAAGTCCTCAGGTTGTTCTTCAACTCTCTATATCCTTGGTTAGACCTCATTTAGATTATGTTGCACAGTTCTGGTCACCGTATTATAGAATGGATATAAATGCACTGGAAAACGTACAGAGGAGGATAAAGTTGATTCCATGTATCAGAAATCTTCCCTATGAGGATAGACTGAAGGCCCTAAATCTGCACTCTCTCGAAAGGCGTAGAATTAGGGGGGATACGATCGAGGTGTATAAATGGAAAACAGGAATAAATAAAGGGATGTAAATAGCGTGCTGAAAATTTCCAGCCAAGACAGGACTCGCAGCAGTTGAAAAAATTCAGATTCAAGAAGGATATAGGAAAGCACTGGTTTGGTAATAGTTGTGGATGAGTGGAACAAACTCCCGAGTACAGTTATTCAGGCTAAAACGTTGTGTAGTTTTAAAAATAGGTTAGATAAATACATGAGTAGGTGTGGGTGGGTGTGAGTTGGACCTGACTAGCATGTGCTACTAGGTCTGATGCCGTGCTCCTTCCTTAAGTGTAAGTGACCTGACTAGGCGGGTCCTTGGGTTAATCCGGGAGGGGGGGGGACATGGACCTGTTTCGCGTGGGTCGGTGGGCCTGCTGCTGTGTTCCTTCTTTCTTGTGTTCTTATGAGTGGGTGTGGGTGGGTGTGAAATGAACCTGACTAGCTATTAGGTCGGACGCAGTGCTAATGCCTTAAGTGACGTGTTTGACCTCACTAGGTCAAGGCATTGGCTTAAGCTGGTGGGGAAAATTGGAGCTGCCTCCCATAGACTAGTAGACATGTTGCAGTGTTCATTATTTCTTATGTTCTTGTGTTCTTATGAGGGCAAATATTCTATTAGTGGGATGGATCTGTGAAGGACCTGCCTAGTATGGGCCAACAGGCCTGCTGCAGTGTTCCTCCTTTCTTATGTTCTTATGTTGTTAATAATTTCGCAAAAAATCATTCTTATGAGGGCAAATATTCTATTAGTGGGATGGATCTGTGAAGGACCTGCCTAGTATGGGCCAACAGGCCTGCTGCAGTGTTCCTCCTTTCTTATGTTCTTATGTTGTTAATAATTTCGCAAAAAAATCATTCTGAGCCTAACTAAAAAATATATATTTCATTGTGTTTATTATTAAATTATTGTAAATTTATCTAAAATATATTTAGTTGAGTTGGGCTAAATTAAATTGCGCTCGTTATAATAAGGTTAGGCAAGTTTTCTAAGGTTCTTTTGATACAAAATTATTAATTTTTATATTAACGTAAATGAAAAAAATATATATCTTTAAACGTATAAGATCAAATTTTAGCAAGGACTTAATTTTAAATAAGTTCTTGCTAATTGACCAATTTTACTTATTCGGCAAATATGTATGTATATCAATATGATTGTTAGGAGTGGATGCAAGTGCTTTTTGAGATTTGACGTGATGGAGTGTGAGCTAGGTAACATTTCTTAAAATATCCAGGGAAAACCGGTTAGCCGGACTTGAGTCCTGGAGGTGAAAAATACAGCGCCTGCACTCTGAAGGAGGTATGAGGATGGCAATATAAACACAAATGCAGTATAATGTGATCCTTTATTGACTACGTTTCGCCCACACAGTGGGCTTTTTCAAGTCACAAACAGAACTACCTGGGGTGGAAGGAACGCGAGTATTTATAGTCCGGCTGAGGTCAGGTGAAGAATGCTGCATCTGATGATGTACCGAGTTGGGTTGTAGAGTCTAAAAACTTGGGTAGCTTGGAAAGGAGACTGGACAAGTTTGTGAGCAGACCTTCTACAGTGTTCTTATGTGGGATAGCGATGAAGAAGTTTCTTGGCAAGTGGTTCAGCTATGTTATAGAAGCCACTATTCTGGTTGAAGTTGTCGGATATAGAAATAAGTGATGATTCCAGGATTCTTCGGTATTGGGTGTTGTCTTCTGTGGCGATAAGTCTTGAGTTTCTGTAGTTTATCAAGTGGTTGTGTGAATTACGGTGTTGTACGCAGGCATTCCTTGTGTCGTCAGACCTGCTTGCGTATTGGTGTTCTGAAATACGTGTTTGGAGGTCCCTTGATGTTTCGCCCACGTATAACTTGTTGCAGTCATTACAAGGGATTATGTATACCCCTGCAGAGGATGGAGGCTTGTCCTGCCTACTACTGGTGATGTCCTTGATGGTCGTGGTTGTGGAGGTAGATACTTGGAATGATGTTTTGGCAAAGATGTTGGAAACATGTTTGGCAATGGAGTTGGTGGGAAGGACTATGTATCTCTTCTCGGCAGTGTCTTCTCTGGGTGTGTTGAAGATGTTTAGTGCTCGCCGTCTGCAGTCTCTGATGAAGTGACGAGGATAGTGGAGTTTGGAAAATACCTGTTCAATTATAGTGCATTCTTCCTCAAGGAACTCGTTGCTGCAGATTCTGAGTGCACGCAGGAAGAAGCCTATAATTACACCACGTTTGGTTTTGGTGTCGTGGTGAGAGTAGAAGTGGAGAAGATCGTTTTGGTTGGTGGGTTTTCGATAGACTTTAAAACGAAGTTCGTGGTCAGCTTTGCAGAGTAGAACATCAAGGAAAGGAAGAGTGTTGTCGACCTCTTCTTCAAGTGTGAACTGGATTGAAGGCTCGACCTGGTTGAGCTTGTCTTGGAGAGCTTGAACGTTGAAGCGTTTAGGAGTTATGAGGAGAATGTCGTCAACATAACGGAGCCAGGTGACAGACGAAGGAATAATGGTGGAGAAACGTTCGGCTTCTAGATGTTCCATGTATAGGTTCGCTAGGACTGCACTGAGTGGCGAACCCATGGGTAGTCCAAAAGTCTGCTGAAAGAGGTGATTTTCAAAAGAGAAACACGTAAAGCCAACACATAGTTCAACCAGGTCGATGAAGTCGCTGGCTGGAATGGGAAGATCAAGTGAATCGTCAATTTTCTTGCGCAAGAGATCGATGGCTTGTTTAGTAGGTACTTTAGTGAATAGGGAAGTCACGTCAAGGCTGGAAAGTTTCTTGTTCCTGATGTTGATGTTGCGAATGCGATTGAGAAGATCACCTGAGTGTTTGAGATGTGCTGGACTGATAGTGCCCAAGAGTTTCGAGAGGTGTTTGGCGAGAATTCCTGAGAGCTTGTGGGGAGCACTGCCTATTCCCGAGGATATGGGCCTCAGTGGGATACCAGGCTTGTGAGTCTTTGGCAGGCCGTACATTCTGGCAGGTCTGGGGTTGCTGGGCATGGTGTGCAGAAGTTTCTTCCCTTGTTCTGAGCTCCTCAGAATGCGGCGAGTCCTTTGAAGAAAAGTTTTAGTAAGGTTGTCCACTTGGTTAGTTGTGAGAGGTTTGTAGGTATCTGGGTCATTAAGTAGATTGAGCATTTTGTTCCTGTAATCGTCAGTGTTCATGATGACAACACCACCTCCTTTATCAGCGGTGGTGACCCTGATGGTCGTGTCTTCTGCTAAACCTTTGAGTGCATTGATGTAACGTCGAGGTATGAGGATGCTGCAGACTGGAGGGGCATTCTGAACTGTGATGTCAACACGATTCCTGCAAAATCTGTGTATACTACTACATCTTCATTCTGTATGTCCTCCAGTGCATCCAAAATTACGTCATAGTAGTCATGTTAGTTGTGAGACCCAGGAGCAACCAGCTCTAAAACCATGCTGCCCTGGGTTGTACAGTTGATGGGTATACAAGTGGTCTTCGGTCTTGATGCTTAAAGCCCTTTCAAAGATTTTTATAATCGAGGTACGTTTGTGCTATCGATCTGTAGTTCATTGCTATTATTCTGCTGCCACCTTTGTGAAGTGGTTCAATATCCGTTATTTTAAACGACTGTGGGATGACCCCCGTGTCTTGGTGAACACGGAGTTCCACGAGTCTGCAAGCAGAATGAATGGGTATGGTATCAGTGGCTTTTTCGAAGTCCAGGTTGTTAGGATTGTGTCAAAAATTTTGAGAGGGGATTTTGCGATTGGTTCATGAAAATTTTTTTCAGACTGTATATGTGATTTGATTCAGATTAACATTAATATAGACATCGATTTAGACATTTTAGACGTTATTGGCATACATTGATTAAGAAACTGTTTAGACCTGATTCACATATACATTGATTTAGACGTTGTTTTAGACTTGATTTACATATACATTTAGAATCTGAGGTTTCCAATACTGCTTTGTATTTTTATTTCTTGTATTGTTTAAATTAATATTAAAATTGAAGTTAAAATTTAGTGCTATCACTGACATCATTGGGCACTTGTGATATCTTCCCGTGACAACGACTATGAGGATAACATGACATCACTGTACCCTCACGATATCTTCTCCTGACATCGACCGTACAGAATAAGCTGCTCTCGTGCAGCTGAGGCGAAGTTCAGCTTGATATTATTCACAAATTCCATACCAGATGTTGTATTTATTGAACGTTTTACAGAGTTTTCAGCGCGGATGCCGGACGCAGTTGTAAGTCTTGTGTTGTGAATACCACAGTGCACGCTAACCCTCCTATCCTACTGCTCCTCCTCCTCCTCCTCCTCCTGCTACTGTTGTTGTTGCCACTCCCTCTGCTCCTGTCATTGTTGCTGCTTCTGCTGTGCTGCTGCTGATGACGACACTGCCATTATTACTACTATTGTTCCTGTCACTGCTCGTACAACCGTTGTTATTGCTCCTGCTCCTGTCGCTGCTGTTGCTCATGTCACTTCTGTTGCTGTTATTGTTTCTGTTTCTACTGCTGTTGCTGCAGCATATATATATATATATATATATATATATATATATATATATATATATATATAATGTCGTGCCGAATAGGCAGAACTTGCTATCTTGGCTTAAATAGCAACGCTCATCTTGCCATATAGGACAAGTGAAAATTTGTGTATGCAATAATTTCGCCAAAATCATTCTGAACCTAACGAAAAAAATATATTTCATTGTGTTTGTTTAGTTCTAAATTATTGTAAACGTATTTAAAATATGTTTAGTTGGGTTAGGCTAAAATAAATTGCTCTTGTTATAATAAGGTTAGGTAAGTTTTCTAAGATTCTTTTGGTGCAAAATTAAAATTTTTTACATTAACATTAATGAAAAAAATATATCTTTAAACGTAATAGAGAAAATTTCAGAAAGGGCTTAATTTTAAATGAATTCTTGCTAAATGACCAGTTTTACATATTCGGCACGACATTATATATATATATATATATATATATATATATATATATATATATATATATATATATATATATATATATATATATATATATATATTATTCTGGTTCCTCCTGCAAGTGCGTCTGTTTCATACACACATGATTGTATTAATTGTGCATGTGTTAGTGGTACACTTTTGTCTACACAGTAGTTTTAGATGCTCTGTGTATGGCATTTCTAATGTGTCTTGTATTTCTAGAGCGATGTGTGTGTGTGTGCGCTCAACTAATTGTTGTTGCAAGGGTCGAGACTCAGCTCCTGGCCCACCTCTTCACTGGTCGCTACTTGTGTGTGTGTGTTTTTGTGTATGTGTGTGTGTGTGTGTGTGTGCTCACCTAATTGTGGTTACAAGAGTCGAGACTCAGCTCCTGGCCCGCCTCTTCACTGGTCGCTACTTGTGTGTGTGTGTGTGTACTCACCTAATTGTACTCGCCTAATTGTGGTTGCAGGGGTCGAGACTCAGCTCCTGGTCCCGCCTCTTCACTGAACGCTACTAGGTCCTCTCTCTCTCTCTCTCTCTCTCTCTCTCTCTCTCTCTCTCTGCTTTCTGAGCTTTGTCATACCTCGTCTTAAAGTTATGTATGGTTCCTGCCTCCACTACATCGCTTGCTGGACTATGCCACTTCCTGACGACTCTATGACTGAAGAAATACTTCCTAACATACCTGTGTGTGTGTGTGTACTCACCTATTTGTGGTTGCAGGGGTCGAGTCTTAGCTCCTGGCCCCGCGCGCGCGTGTGTGTGTGTGTGTGTGTGTGTGTGTGTGTGTGTGTGTGTGTGTGTGTGTGTGTGTGTGTGTGTGTGTGTGTGTTCTTTTAGACGATTTTCCTGCTTGTCTCCTTCTGTCGTAATGACAAATAATATGAACATTCAAAGCGTTTGTGTTTACATACATGTGTATGTGGTGATGACACAGGTGTTAGGGTTGTGACACAGGTGTTGGGTTGATGACACGGGTATTTTGTAGATGATACGGGTATTGTGTAAAGGACACGGGTATTGTGTAGATAACACGGGTATTGTGTACAGGACGCAGGTATTGTGTAGATGACACGGGTATTGTGTAGATGATATGGGTATTGTGTAGATGACACGGGTATTGTGTAGATGACACCGGTATTGTGTAGATGATATGGGTATTGTGTAGAGGACACGGGTATTGTGTAGATGACACGGGTATTGTGTAGATGATACGGGTATTGTGTAGATGATACGGGTATTGTGTAGATGATATGAGTATTGTGTAGATACGGGTATTGTGTAGATATGGGTATTGTGTAGATGATACGGGTATTGTGTAGATGATATGGGTATTGTGTAGACGATACGGGTATTGTGTAGATGATATGGGTATTGTGTAGATGATACGGGTATTGTGTAGATGATATGGGTATTGTGTAGATGATATGGGTATTGTGTAGATGATACGGGTATTGTGTATATGATACGGGTATTGTGTATATGATACGGGTATTGTGTAGATGATATGGGTATTGTGTAGATGATATGGGTATTGTGTAGATGATACGGGTATTGTGTAGATGATATGGGTATTGTGTAGATGATACGGGTATTGTGTAGATGATATGGGTATTGTGTAGATGATACGGGTATTGTATAGATGATATGGGTATTGTGTAGATGATACGGGTATTGTGTAGATGATACGGGTATTGTGTAGATGATATGGGTATTGTGTAGATGATACGGGTATTGTGTAGATATGGGTATTGTGTAGATGATACGGGTATTGTGTAGACGATATGGGTATTGTGTAGATGATACGGGTATTGTGTAGATGATACGGGTATTGTGTAGATGATATGGGTATTGTGCAGATGATATGGGTATTGTGTAGATACGGGTATTGTGTAGATATGGGTATTGTGTAGATGATACGGGTATTGTGTAGATGATATGGGTATTGTGTAGACGATACGGGTATTGTGTAGATGATATGGGTATTGTGTAGATGATACGGGTATTGTGTAAATGATATGGGTATTGTGTAGATGATACGGGTATTGTGTAGATGATATGGGTATTGTGTAGGTGATACGGGTATTGTGTAGATGATACGGGTATTGTGTAGATGATATGGGTATTGTGTAGATGATATGGGTATTGTGTAGATACGGGTATTGTGTAGATATGGGTATTGTGTAGATGATACGGGTATTGTGTAGATGATACGGGTATTGTGTAGATATGGGTATTGTGTAGATGATATGGGTATTGTGTAGATGATACGGGTGTTGTGTAGATGATACGGGTATTTTGTAGATGATACGGGTATTGTGTAGATTATACGGGTATTGTGTAGATGATATGGGTATTGTGTAGATGATATGGGTATTGTGTAGATGATACGGGTATTGTGTAGATGATACGGGTATTGTGTAGATGATACGGGTATTGTGTAGATGATACGGGTATTGTGTAGATGATATGGGTATTGTGTAGATGATACGGGTATTGTGTAGATGATATGGGTATTGTGTAGATGATACGGGTATTGTGTAGATGACACGGGTATTGTGTAGATGACACGGATATTGTGTAGATGACACGGATATTGTGTAGATGACACGGATATTGTATAGATGACACGGATATTGTGTAGATGACACGGATATTGTGTAGATGACACGGACATTGTGTAGATGACACGGATATTGTGTAGATGACACGGATATTGTGTAGATGACACGGATATTGTGTAGATGACACGGATATTGCGTAGATGACACGGATATTGTGTAGATGACACGGGTATTGTGTAGATGACACGGATATTGTGTAGATGACACGGATATTGTGTAGATGACACGGATATTGTGTAGATGACACGGATATTGTGTAGATGACACGGATATTGTGTAGATGACACGGATATTGTGTAGCTGACACGGATATTGTGTAGATGACACGGATATTGTGTAGATGACACGGGTATTGTGTAGATGACACGGATATTGTGTAGATGACACGGATATTGTGTAGATGACACGGATATTGTGTAGATGACACGGGTATTGTGTAGATGACACGGGTATTGTGTAGATGACACGGATATTGTGTAGATGACACGGGTATTGTGTAGATGACACAGATATTGTGTAGATGACACGGATATTGTGTAGATGACACGGATATTGTGTAGATGACACGGGTATTGTGTAGATGACACGGGTATTGTGTAGATGACACGGATATTGTGTAGATGACACGGGTATTGTGTAGATGACACGGGTATTGTGTAGATGACACGGATATTGTGTAGATGACACGGGTATTGTGTAGATGACACGGGTATTGTGTAGATGACACGGGTATTGTGTAGATGACACGGGTATTGTGTAGATGACACGGATATTGTGCAGATGTGGAAAATAGCGCTTGAATTTTCCAATTAACCGTTATACCCCCCCCACCCGACCGGGAGTATGTAGGGAAGGGGGGGATGCCAAAGGAGGGGTGCCACTATTCTGTACATACACCCATGAGGGGTGCCACTATTCTGTACATACACCCACGAGGCGACTCCTCTCGTGGATACCGCGAATTACCCGGTAACTCCCTCGACATGGATACACACCGCGAAAGCTCACCACGGACGAGAATTTGGCTGTGACTCCCCACACAGGTATTCCCAGGTGCACCCACAGCTACCCTCTTGCATGTATCTCAGGTGTACTGAGTGCACACTTGTTCATTGGGATTGCTCCTGCTCCAAACCTGGAGAGGCCACGATCTATCACACTGCCTCCTGTGTAGTAATAGCAGTATGCACCCATTACTCTGAGTTAAGCTAGGGTGAGGCGGCAGGCCCTAGGATAGATTTATAATTGAACAAGGGGCCACTACCCTGTGAAGCCACGTACACAGCCTTCATTCTCCATAGATGATGCGGGTGTTATGTTGACGACTCAAGTGTTGTATTGATGAAGTGGATGTTGTGATGACACAGGTATTGTCCTAAGTGTCTGTGAGCACTTACAACATGTGCTCAGTGACGCAAATCTACAATCTGCAAAGTACATCTACGCTACACAGAGTTCTTCTACAGTATAGAGAAAGATTACATATGCGGCTATAGAGAGCACATCTACAACAGAGTACATCCACAGTATACGAAGAACTTTGTCAACAAACAGTATGTCTACAGGACAGAATGATTTGCATAATTAATGGTCCAAGTGTGACTAGTTAATGGTCCAAATGTGGCTAGTTAATGGTCCAAGTGTGAATAATTAATAATCCAAGTCGGACAGAAACGTCGTCATAAAATTTTTTCTATGTTCTGTTTTATTTGTGTATTGTTCCACAATACACAAATTATTATTCGTTTCTAAACTGATTCAGGTTCTATCCGACGTGGATAATTTATTGTTTTGAGTTTTTGAACTTTCTTGATTGATTTTTGCCCTGGAGCAGCGTGTGACCCAGCAGCAGCTGTGGACGTGTTTGACAACCTTCATATATAAAAACCCCTACACATGATATGCTGAATCTGCAGTTTAATCTATCTTTTGCAGGCAGAAACGGCTCGAGAGGTATTGCGTGTGGAATCGCTTCCCCGCAATAAATTTGTTTCGTAATGCAAAACATGCTCATGGTTTTGTGGTAGGACGGTAGCTTGCACGACTCTAACGTAGCTCACGTAAATGAACCATTGATTAGGTCGCCATCTTCACTGCACCAGCACCACAAACATGGTACGGTAAAACTTTGGTACTGCTTCCTTTTTTTTTTTAGCTTGTTAAGAGCCCAAATTGCATTCCTAACCTGCCACAACACCCAGCAGCTGCTCCCACCGGCGCACAACCACACGCAGTATTTTAAGTTCAGTCCATTATCCTACTCAATATCTGAAAGCATTTATCGTGGTTTAGATCGCAGGGGCGAGGAACCATGTGTCTCGTGTGCCTGCCTTCTGGTGCTACATAATGCTGTTCTGCACATAACCAAGGTAAACGAATTGATGCTTTGCAGTTTCTCTCTGAATTTCACCATGCAATTTAGATATCCGAGAAAAGAGTGAATGTTATAGATTCTTTGCATGGCACCAGTTTTAGACACCAGGGAGAGCATGAGTCGGACGAATCTGTATATATTTACGAAACAGCGTGTGAAAAGAGAAGAGTCCCTGTGGACTGGGGACCCAGATAATGTGTCCTGATGGTGTGGAGATCAACGACTATCCTCCCAGAACCAATTATGAGTCCAAGGATTGTAAATCATTATCTTTGTACTTTCAGTACATGCTATGACTCTTCCCCCCCCCCCTTTTTTTAATTCTGGTTTTCATATTTTTTTCGGTCTCGTTCTGCCTGTACCTCCCAGGCGAGTCACCATTGGTCGGGACGTCATTGGTCGGGATGTCATTGGTCGGGACACCATTCTTCGGGACAATATTTGTCGGGACGTCATTGGTCGGGACACCATTCTTCGGGACAATATTTGTCGGGACGTCATTGGTCGGGATGTCATTGGTCGGGACACCATTCTTCGGGACAATATTTGTCGGGACGTCATTGACTGGGACATCATTGTATGTTGTCATGGTAGTAGTGATAGTGCGCTGCGCACTTGCTGTCATTACGGTGGTGGTAATGGTAGTGTGCTGCGCACTTGCTGTCATTATGGTGGTGGTAATGGTAGTGCGCTGCGCACTTGCTGTCATTATGGTGGTGGTAATGGTAGTGTGCTGCGCACTTGCTGTCATTATGGTGGTGGTAATGGTAGTGCGCTGCGCACTTGCTGTCATTATGGTGGTGGTAATGGTAGTGCGCTGCGCACTTGCTGTCATTACGGTGGTGGTAATGGTAGTGTGCTGCGCACTTGCTGTCATTATGGTGGTGGTAATGGTAGTGCGCTGCGCACTTGCTGTCATTATGGTGGTGGTAATGGTAGTGCGCTGCGCACTTGCTGTCATTATGGTGGTGGTAATGGTAGTGCGCTGCGCACTTGCTGTCATTACGGTGGTGGTAATGGTAGTGCGCTGCGCACTTGCTGTCATTACGGTGGTGGTAATGGTAGTGCGCTGCGCACTTGCTGTCATTACGGTGGTGGTAATGGTAGTGCGCTGCGCACTTGCTGTCATTACGGTGGTGGTAATGGTAGTGCGCTGCGCACTTGCTGTCATTACGGTGGTGGTAATGGTAGTGCGCTGCGCACTTGCTGTCATTATGGTGGTGGTAATGGTAGTGCGCTGCGCACTTGCTGTCATTACGGTGGTGGTAATGGTAGTGTGCTGCGCACTCACTGTCATTACGGTGGTGGTAATGGTAGTGCGCTGCGCAATCACTGTCATTACGGTGGTGGTAATGGTAGTGCGCTGCGCACTTGCTGTCATTATGGTGGTGGTAATGGTAGTGCGCTGCGCACTTGCTGTCATTATGGTGGTGGTAATGGTAGTGCGCTGCGCACTTGCTGTCATTATGGTGGTGGTAATGGTAGTGTGCTGCGCACTCACTGTCATTACGGTGGTGGTAATGGTAGTGCGCTGCGCACTTGCTGTCATTATGGTGGTGGTAATGGTAGTGCGCTGCGCACTTGCTGTCATTATGGTGGTGGTAATGGTAGTGCGCTGCGCACTTGCTGTCATTATGGTGGTGGTAATGGTAGTGCGCTGCGCAATCACTGTCATTACGGTGGTGGTAATGGTAGTGCGCTGCGCACTTGCTGTCATTATGGTGGTGGTAATGGTAGTGCGCTGCGCACTTGCTGTCATTATGGTGGTGGTAATGGTAGTGCGCTGCGCACTTGCTGTCATTATGGTGGTGGTAATGGTAGTGCGCTGCGCACTCACTGTCATTACGGTGGTGGTAATGGTAGTGCGCTGCGCAATCACTGTCATTACGGTGGTGGTAATGGTAGTGCGCTGCGCACTCACTGTCATTACGGTGGTGGTAATGGTAGTGCGCTGCGCAATCACTGTCATTACGGTGGTGGTAATGGTAGTGCGCTGCGCACTGTCATCATGGTGGTGGTAATGGTAGTGTGCTGCGCACTCACTGTCATCACGGTGGTGGTAATGGTAGTGCGCTGCGCACTGTCATCATGGTGGTGGTAATAGTAGTGTGCTGCGCACTCACTGTCATCACGGTGGTGGTAATGGTAGTGTGCTGCGCACTCACTGTCATTACGGTAGTGGTAATGGTAGTGCGTTGCGCACCCACTGTCATCATGGTGGTGATAATGATAGTGCGCTGCGCACTCACTGTCATCACGGTGGTGGTAATGGTAGTGCGCTGCGCAATCACTGTCATTACGGTGGTGGTAATGGTAGTGCGCTGCGCACTCACTGTCATCACGGTGGTGGTAATGGTAGTGTGCTGCGCACTCACTCATCACGGTGGTGGTAATGGTAGTGTGCTGAGCACTCATTGTCATTACGGTGGTGGTAATGGTAGTGCGCTGCGCACTCACTGTCATCATGGTGGTGATAATGATAGTGCGCTGCGCGCTCACTGTCATCACGGTGGTGGTAATGGTAGTGCGCTGCGCAATCATTGTCATCACGGTGGTGGTAATGGTAGTGCGCTGCGCACTGTCATCACAGTGGTGGTAATGGTAGTGCGCTGCGCACTCACTGCCATCACAATGGTGGTAATGGTAGTGCGCTGCGCACTCACTGTCATCACGGTGATGGTAATGGTAGTGCGCTGCGCACTCACTGACATTACGGTGGTGGTAATGGTAGTGCGCTGCGCACTCACTGTCATCACGGTGATGGTAATGGTAGTACGCTGCGCACTCAGTCTACGTCATATCACACACCAAGCAGCAACAATAGCCAGCTCAGGGATGCAACAAGAGCCAACTCAGGGATGCAACAAGAGCCAACTCAGGGATGCAACAAAAACCAGCTCAGGGATGCAACAAGAGCCAGCTCAGGGATGCAACAAGAGCCAGCTCAGGGATGCAACAAGAGCCAGTTCGGGGATGCAGCAAGAGACAACTCAGGGATGCAACAAGAGCCAGCTCAGGGATGCAACAAGAGCCACTTCAGGGATGCAACAAGAGCTAGCTCAGGGATGCAGCAAGAGACAACTCAGGGATGCAACAAGAGCCAGCTCAGGGATGCAACAAGAGCCACTTCAGGGATGCAACAAGAGCTAGCTCAGGGATGCAACAAGAGCCAGCTCGGGGATGCAACAAGAGCCAGCTCGGGGATGCAGCACGAGACAACTCAGGGATGCAACAAGAACCAGTTCAGGGATGCAACAAGAGCCAACTCAGGGATTCTACAAGAACCAGTTCAGGGATGCAACAAGAGTCAGCTCGGGGATGCAACAAGAGCCAGCTCAGGGATGCAACAAGAGCCAGCTCAGGGATGCAACAAGAGCCAGCTCAGGGATGCAACAAGAGCCAGTTCAGGGATGCAACAAGAGCTAGCTCAGGGATGCAACAAGAGCCAGTTCAGGGATGCAACAAGAGCTAGCTCAGGGATGCAAGAAGAGCCAGCTCAGGGATGCAACAAGAGCCAGCTCAGGGATGCAACAAGAGCCAGTTCAGGGATGCAACAAGAGCTAGCTTAGGGATACAACGTTCAACACATTACCAAGTATTACATCATTAGTGACCATCCCAGAAATTCAAGATGGATTCTGTCAGTAAATTGGCCGTGTATCTTAATGTCGTTTGTCTTCTAGAAAAAGAGAGAGAGAGAGGCGGAGAAAAAGAGAGAGGGGGCGGAGAATGAGAGAGAGAGAGAGGGACGGAGGTCATCTAGCTCTCATGGAGTTGTCCTCAGGTTTTCTGAAATATTTCTGTTGTAAGTTTTTATCTACTTATCAACAGTTTCTCTGTCTGTCTGTCTGTCTCTCTCTCTCTCTCTCTCTCTCTCTCTCTCTCTCTCTCTCTCTCTCTCTCTCTCTCTCTCTCTCTCTCTCAGTGGTGACGTGTACTTAGCTTCAGTGGTGACGTGTACTTAGCTCTGTGAAGACCTGTTTGTGCGCTCTCTACGGATTGAAGCAAGATGCCCTCCATCGAGCAACTTTACCAACAGCTTAAGGAAGAATTGAAGATGGCGAAGATGGAGATTCGCCGACTGACCGAGGAAAACAAGAAGATTCTTAGTAGTCCTCATGTTTTGAGTCCTCAGGTCAAGAAGGGAAACTCGTCAGTGGCTGGACAGCAGGGAACGAAGTTGACGATCAAGAAGACGAATGGAAAGGTAGAAACGATGAAGAAGAAAGAGACTGCTGTGGAAACTGTTGTGGAAACATCTAATACATTCTCAGTGCTACCCGACGAAAGCGAGTCGACTACTGGGAACGTCACGACGAACGACACCAAGGAAGGTAAGAATATTGTTGTTGGGGATAGCCAAGTTAGGTATATGGATAGGGCGTTCTGCTTGAAGGACAGGAGTAGGAGACAGAGAGTTTGCTTTCCTGGGGCTGGGATGGAGGATATTGTTAGCCGTCTGGATGACATCATGAGAGGTAATGGGAGCAATCCTATTATCTGTCTCAGTGCTGGAGGCAACGATGTTGGCAGACGTAGGAGTGAAGACCTGATTAGCAGGTATAGGTCAGCAATAGAAATAATTAGGAGGAAGGGTGGGAACCCTGTTATATGTGGTATTTTGCCAAGGAGAGGAGTTGGAAATGAATGGTTGTCCAGGGCAATTGGTGTCAATTGCTGGCTGGACAAATACTGTAAGGAAAATGCAGTAACATTCATTGACAACTGGGACCTCTTCTATGGCAGAAATGACATGTATGCCAGGGATGGGGTTCACTTATCTAGGTCTGGGGTGGGGACACTGGCAACTGCAGTGGAGGGAGCTGTTAGGACTTTAAACTAGGAATAGTTAGTGGTATGGGTTTTGGCAGGAAAACAGTGAAGTCCCAGTGTAGTAATATTATGAGTTCTAGGGGAACTAGTAATAAGCAGAACGAGGTAGATATTGAAAAGCCAGTGACACTGGGTGATAAGGACAGTAATAGGTTTAGTAGAAAAACAGAAATGAGCAGGAAGGGTAAAGAGAAAGGAGAGTCTTTCAATGTTTATTATGCTAATAGCCGTAGTGCTAGGAATAAGATGGACGAGTTGAGATTAGTTGCTAGTGCAGGTAACATTGATGTATTTGCCTTAACTGAGACGTGGTTTAATTCAAAAAGTCGGGACATGCCTGCGGAATGTCACATTCAGGGTTTTAAATTGTTCCAAGTAGATAGAAGTATCGGGAAGGGGGGTGGGGTGGCATTGTATGTCCGAGATCGCTTGAACTGTTGCATAAAAACGGGTATTAAGTCTGAAGTAACACATACAGAGTCTGTTTGGATAGAATTTTCAGAGGGGCATGAAAAATTGATTTTAGGCGTGATATACCGCCCCCCAAACTTAGATAGGGACCAAGGGAGACTACTATGGGAGGAAATTGTTAAGGCCACAAGGCACGATAATGTAGTAATTCTAGGAGACTTTAACTTTAGTCATATTGATTGGAATTTCTTGACTGGGAATTCAGAATCATACGACTTCTTAGAAGTAGTTCAGGATTGTTTTTTGAAGCAGTTTGTGACAGAACCTACAAGGGGAAATAACCTGCTTGACTTAGTTCTGGCAAACATTGAATCCCTTGTTAATAATTTAGAAATTTCAGAGGAACTGGGTGCTAGCGACCACAAATCAATTACATTTAGCATTGAATGGAAGTACGATAGTAGCGATAACTCAGTAACAGTCCCAGATTTTCGCTTAGCAGATTACGATGGGCTTAGTGAACACTTATCATCTGTTGACTGGGGTAACGAAGAGAGCTATCAATATGACAGTTTTCTGAACACAATACATGCTGCTCAAAGAGCGTTTATCCCATATAAAGAAATTAGATCAAATAGAAATGACCTAAAATGGATGAATAATAGGCTCAAATATCTACTAGGGCATAAGAAAGGAATTTATAGGCGTATCAAAAGAGGTGAGGGTCATCTTATGACTCAGTATATTGACATTAAGAGGGACATTAAAAAGGGGATAAGAAAAGCTAAAAGGGACTATGAAATTAAAGTTGCTAGGGATTCTAAAACTAACACAAAAAGTTTTTTCCAGGTCTATAGAACAAAAGTTAGAGATAAGATAGGTCCCCTTAAAAATAACTATGGGCATCTTACTGACAAAGAGAATGAAATGTGCTCGATTTTAAATAATTATTTTCTCTCGGTTTTTACACAGGAAGACACTAACAATATTCCAGTAATTAATTTTTATAGTGGGCTAGAAGAAGATAAATTATGTAACATCACAGTCACTAGTGAAATGGTTGTGAAGCAGATAGACAGACTGAAGCAAAATAAGTCGCCGGGTCCTGATGAGGTTTTTTCAAGGGTTCTTAAGGAATGCAAAATGGAAGTCTGTGAACCATTAACTAATATTTTTAATTTATCTCTTCAAACAGGTGTAGTGTCTGATATGTGGAAGATGGCTAATGTAATTCCTATTTTTAAAACGGGACAAGTCGTTACCGTCAAATTACCGCCCAATAAGCCTGACCTCAATTGTAGGCAAATTACTAGAGTCAATTATAGCTGAGATTATAAGAAGCCATCTCGATAAGCATAGCATGATTAATGATACTCAGCATGGATTCACAAGAGGCCGGTCTTGTCTAACTAATTTATTAACTTTCTTCAGTAAAGCTTTTGAGGCTGTTGACCACGATAAAGAGTTTGATATTATTTACTTAGATTTTAGTAAGGCTTTTGATAGAGTTCTGCGCCATAGACTGTTAAAGAAAGTGGCAGCTCATGGCATTGGAGGAAAAGTGCTCTCATGGATCGAGTCATGGCTCACAGACAGGAAGCAGAGAGTGTCCATAAATGGGGTTAAATCCGAGTGGGGATCTGTAACAAGTGGCGTTCCACAGGGATCAGTCTTGGGCCCGTTGTTGTTTATAATATATATCAATGATCTTGATGAGGGAATTACTAGTGATATGAGCAAATTCGCCGATGACACAAAGATATGTAGGATAATTGATTCAAACGTAGATGTTATGGAACTTCAGGAGGATTTAAACAAACTCTATTCTTGGTCAGAAAAGTGGCAGATGCAGTTCAATGTAGATAAATGCAAGGTCCTGAAGCTCGGGAGTGTCCATAACCCTAGTACTTATAAGTTAAATGATGTAGAACTTAGCCATACAGATTGCGAAAAGGACTTGGGGGTTATGGTGAGCAGCAACCTTAAACCAAGACAGCAATGCCTAAGCGTACTTAATAAGGCAAATAGATTACTGGGATATATATCAAGAAGTGTAAGCAACAGAAGTCCAGAGGTCATACTGCAGCTTTATACATGAAGAAAGTTAAGACACTTGTGCAACATCTGGTTATCTTTATTGTAAACGTTTCGCCATCCAGTGGCTTTATCAATACAAATTCTTGGACATAGAATTTGTATTGATAAAGCCACTGGATGGCGAAACGTTTACAATAAAGATAACCAGATGTTGCACAAGTGTCTTAATTAACTTTCATCTTGTCGTATTGTATACCTGTCTTGCACGGCTTTATACATCATTAGTAAGGCCTCACCTAGATTATGCAGCTCAATTCTGGTCTCCATATTACAGAATGGACATAAATTCGTTAGAAAACCATTCAGCGTAGGATGACTAAATTAATACATAGCATTAGAAATCTTCCTTATGAAGAAAGATTGAAGACTCTTAAGTTAAATTCACTTGTTAGACGAAGAATGAGGGGAGACATGATCGAAGTGTATAAGTGGAAGATAGGTATTAATAAAGGGGATATTAATAAGGTCTTGAGGATATCTCTCCAAGAGAGAACCCGCAGTAATGGATTTAAATTAGATAAGTTTAGATTTAGAAAGGACATAGGAAAGTATTGGTTTGGAAATAGGGTAGTTGATGAGTGGAACAGTCTACCTAGTTGGAGAATTGAGACACTTATGCAACACATGGGAATCTTTATTGAAGAAACGTTTCGCCACACAGTGGCTTCATCAGTCCAATACAAAGTAGAAATGGGTAAGGAGAGTAGAAGTATGAGGTAATCAGTCCCTCAACCTGGATTCGATGTGTTCAGTCCATCACTCTTGTAGTAAGTGCAGCATAGGGCCAGAGAGGTGGCTTATATACTGCGGTGAGATGAGTTGAAGCAGGAAGAGGCGGGATCTTAGTGGGACCTGCCACTAACCTAGTTGGGTTATTGAGGCTAGGACTTTGGGTAGTTTCAAATTTAGGTTGGATAAATACATGAGTGAGAGGGGTTGGATTTGAGTGGGACTTGCACATCAGAGCTTATTTCTTGGGTAGCATTGAAAATTGG